>NC_135392.1:12500-265000 GCF_051989625.1 Stigmatopora argus
TCAATGGCCAATTTTACCTTCAAATTTCTAGATGTGCAATGGGACAGAAATAACACCCTAACCCCGTAGGACCCTAAACCCTTATCCTTACCCTAACATTAATCAATTACAAGAAGTAACTTAGTTTTGCCGACTTAAGAGATGGCATCCACACTTTGCATTCTGTGATACCTGATGCATTCTGCTATTGCACGCATGTCGTCAATTGGACGAGTTGGACCCGTAGGTGACGTGATTAAGGGTCGGTAGAATATCCTGTAACCTACTATTTAGGGCTGCAGTACTTTTTACTTTTAAAAAATTACAAGACACACCAACATTTGAAAATCTTATAAATTAAATTTAACAATTTGTCATTCTCATTTAACATTTATCAACAAGAATCAAATAAACCCTGCAAAAAATATTTCTAATGTTCACACTGACAAGGGGACCACACCAGCTGAGCAAAAATGGCCAGAAGCTGAGCCAAAAAGGCCACAAGGGGGACAGCAAGGGGGCCACACAAACTGAGCCAGAATGGCCACAAGGGGGCAGCATACCACACGAGCTGGGCCAAAATGGCCACAAGGGGGCAGCAAGGTGACTACACAAGCTAAGCCAAAATGACCACAACAGGGCAGCCAGGGGACGACACGAGCTGAGCCAAAATGGCCACAAAGGGACCACACGAGCTGAGAAAAAAATGGCCACAAATGGACCATATGAGCTGAGCCAAAATGGCCACAAGAGGGAAGCAAGGTGACCACACGAAATGAGCCAAAGTGGCCAGAAGAGAGCAGCAAGGGGACCACACGAGCTGAGCCAAAATGACAACATGCGGGCAGCAAGGGGACCACACGAGCTTTGCCAAAATGGCCGCAAGGGAACCATACAAGCTGAGCAAAAATGGCCAGAAGCTGAGCCATAATGGCAACAAGGGGGCAGCAAAGGGACCACACGAGCTGAGCCAAAATGGCCGCAAAGAACCATATGAGTTGAGCCAAAATGGCCACAAGGGGGAAGGGGACCACACGAGCGGAGCCAAAATGGCCACACGGGGGCAGCAAAGGGACCATACGAGCTGAGCCAAAATGGCCACAAGGGGGTAGCAGGGCAACATTAATCAATTAGAAGAACTTTACTTTTGACAACTTGAAAGATGGCGTCCACACGTTGGATTCTGGGATAGGCAATGCATTCTGGGATATGTGATGCATTCTGGGATGCCAAATTGGCCGCAAGGGAACCATACAAGCTGGGCCAAATGGCCACAAGGGGACCACACGAGCTGTGCCAAAATGGCCGCAAGGGAACCATACGACTTGAGCCAAAATGGCCGCAAAGAAACCATACGACTTGAGCCAAAATGGCTGCAAGGAAACCATACAAGCCTAGCCAAAATGGCCGCAAGAAATCCATACGAGTTGAGCCAAAATGGCCGCAAGGAAACCATACGTACGAGCTGAGCCAAAATGGCCACAAGACTACACAAGGGGGCAGCCAGGGGACCACACGAGCCGAGCCAAAATGGCCACAAGACTACACAAGGGGGCAGCCTGGGGGCCACACGAGCCGAGCCAAAATGGCCACAAAGGGACCAAGCGCTGAGCCAAAATGGCCACAAGAGGGAAATAAGGTAACCACACGAACTTAGCCAAATATGCCGCAAGGGAACCATACAAGCTGAGCCAAATGGCCACAAGGGGACCACACAAGCTGTGCCAAAATGGCCGCAAGGGAACCATACGACTTGAGCCAAAATGGCCGCAAGGAAACCATACGACTTGAGCCAAAATGCCCGCAAGGAAACCATACGAGCTGAGCCAAAATGGCCACAAGACCACACAAGCCTAGCCAAAATAGCCACAAGACCACACAAGCCTAGCCATAATGGCCGCAAGAAAACCATACGAGTTGAGCCAAAATGGCCGCAAGGAAACCATACGTACGAGCTGAGCCAAAATGGCCACAAGACCACACGAGCCTAGCCAAAATGGCCACAAGGGGGCAGCCAGGGGACCACACGAGCCGAGCCAAAATGGCCACAAAGGGACCAAGCGCTGAGCAAAAACGGCTACAAAGGGACCAAGCACTGAGCTAAAATGGCCACAAATGGACCACATGAGTTGAGACAAAATGGCCACAAAGGGACCACAAGAGCAGGGCCAAAATGGCCACAAGAGGGAAGCAAGGTGACCACACGAACTGAGCCAAAGTGGCCAGAAAGGGACAGCAAGGGGACCACACAAGCTGAGCTAAAATGGCCACAAAGGAACTCTATAATTGAGCCAAAATGGCCACAAGAGGGAAATATGGTAACCACACAAACTGAGCCAAAATGGCCACAGCGGGACCACACGGGCTGAGCCAAAATGGCCACGGGGGGGGGGGGGGGGGTGGTAGCCACACGAACTTAGCCAAATTGGCCGCAAGTGAACCATACGAGTTGAGCCAAATGGCCACAAGGGGACCATACGACTTGAGCCAAAATGGCCGCAAGGGAACCATACGACTTGAGCCAAAATGGCCGCAAGGGAACCATACGACTTGAGCCAAAATGCCCGCAAGGAAACCATTCGAGCTGAGCCAAAATGGCCGCAAGACCACACGAGCCTAGCCAAAATGGCCACAAGGGGGTAGAAAGGGGACCACAAGAGCGGAGCCAAAATTGCCACAAGGGAACTATACGAGCGGAGCCAAAATGGCCACAAGGGGACCACACGAGCTGAGCCAAAATGGCTACAAGGGGACCACACGAGTTGAGCCAAAATGGCCACAAGAGGGAAATAAGGTGACCACACAAACTGAGCCAAAATGGCCACAAGGGGACCACACGAGCTAAGCCAAAATGGCCACAAGGGGGAAAAATGTGAGCACATGAACTGAGCCAAAATGGCCGCAAAGGGAAGCAAGGTGACCACACAAACTGAGCCAAAATTGCCACAAGGGGGAAATAAGGTGACCACGATTTGAGCCAAAGTGGCCGCAAGGGGATCACACAAACAGAGCCAAAATGGCCACAAGGGGGAAGAAGGGTGACCACACGAACTGAGCCAAAATGGCGGCAAAGGGACCACACGAGCTGAACCAAAATTGCCAGGAGTTGAGCCAGAATGGCAACAAGAGGGCCACAAGTGGAACACACGAGCTTAGCCAAAATGGCCGCAAGGGAACCACACGAGGGTTAACCCTTACCCTAACACTAATCAATTACTATGAAGACCCGAATAATAGTAGGCACTGGAATAATAGTAGGGAGTGGAAAATTCCAAATGAATTAATAATAGTAGGCACCGGAATAATAGTAGGCAGTGGAAAATTTCAAAAATAATGAATATTAGTAGGCACGAGATAATTAGTGTCTAAACAGATTCAATGCATAGAATTAAAGCTAGGATGGAATATTTATTATAAAATCATAACAAGGACAATCATTATTATTTTAATCAACAGTTTACTAGTAGCATGACACAAAATAATATGTTTAAATTCCGCAATTAGCTACAAAATAAAGTCATGATGATCGATTACATACTATGCGCACACGCATTCCCCTTTCACACGAAACAGGAAATGATTAAATCATTTCCTGTTTCGTTATTTAAGCAGCTATGAGTCATAGCGCTTGGGTCCGAATACATTCACGGTCGCGTCACGACAACGCGGCGCGACCATAACACTTTTACGTGCACCCTATGTGAGTAAATATGTGCCGCGTTGCATTTGTACGGTTTTCTATTGCTTAATACGGGGAATTCCAATCATTAATACGGGGAGGAATTGGCCCAGGTTGACAGGTATGACATTGTAATTATGTATATTGCAACTCTACCAGTGGCAATTGCACGTTCTTACTAGTACTAGTACGTTAGTAAAAACAGCACGTGTGCTTTACACGTAGAAAGTTAATGACATAGAACAATGTTGCTGCTGCACGGACTTAATTGAGGCAAAAATTAATAATCGTAGGCATGCGAAAATTTGAGTTGAAAAAATAATCGTAGGCATACGATTATTCGGGTCTTCATATTACAAGAAGTAACTTACTTTTGACGACTTCAACGATGGCATCCACACGTTGCATTGTGGGATACATTATGCATTCTTTGATATGTGATGCATTCTGGGAGTGCATGTCGTCACACGTCGTCAGTTGGACCCATAGGTGACGTGATTAAGGGTCGGTAGAAGAACCTGTAAACAAACCGTGTTTACCATCCTATTTAGAGCTGCGGAACTTTTTACTTTGAAAAAATTACAAGGCACACCAACATTTTAAAAGCTTACAAATTAAAATTAACAATGTCATTCTCTTTAAACCTTTATCAACAAGAATTAAATAAACCCTCCAAAAAATATTTCAAATTCAAATGTTCACAGTGAGCATTGTCACAAAAAGTTGCACCCAATACCACGACAAGGGACCTGTGCCTAAATAGCCACAAGGTGGCAGCAAGAGACCATATGACCTTAGCCTAAATGGCCAATGGCAATAAATATACTGCAATAATTTTCTACCAATTATTTATTGCGGACCGCTGTGAAGAAGGACTTATCGCCTATCCTAACCCTACCAACCCCATGATCAGATAGTAACAGGCACTAAACTTCAGTAAGAGATTTCAAATATGGCTCAAACTTTTAAGTTACTTTTTATAATAAATAATTCATAACAGCACCTAATACCACGACAAGGAAAAACAGCAACCAAACGAAATTTCTTTGAAAGGACACCTACGTCTAATATGAGTGAATAAAACATCTAATATTCGCCACTTTGAACACATGAATTTGCATTAGACGACAGCTTGAGACGAATTCAAAGATGGGGTCCACACGTGAGGTTGATTAAGGGACTGCCGAAGCACCTGTAGACTTAACAGCTTTTTTCCATAACTATTTGAGCTGCGGTAGTTTTTACTTTGAAAAAAATTACAGGTGACACTGACCATAGTCGCAAAAAGTTGTACCCAATACCACAAGGAAAAAGACCAACCAAACAAAACGGAATTTCTTTAAAACGTCTAATATAAGTAAATAAACGAGCCAATAGTCGCCACTTTGAACAAAACTTGAGTCTTACGGGGTTTGGAACGTTAACATTTATTTCAACAATTTCGACGAAGGGTCACAATGAATAGTTATAATAAACTAGTTTCAGCAAAATACTATCGCCAAATAAGCGTGCAAGAATACGCCAAAACGGAGAAAAACAATCAATTACAAGACACTTACATTCTGCGACTGCTTGAGACGGCGTTCGACTTGTAAAATGGCGTCCCCCACGTGGCGGCTTGCCTTTGTTCGACAAGGAAACGCACAACGCGCATGCGCGGGCAAAAAGAGGCCTTTCTGGGTAATGAAGTATACTTGTGCACACAACACCGCCCAATTTTACTTCTATTAAACACATGTTATCACTATTAAAACACTAGATATGTGTTACTTTGTTAATAGATGGCGAATTAGAAGAAATAAAACTTTTTTTTCCAATCCGATATCCTGTTTTTGGTGTTTTTTCAGAGAGTGGGAAAGAATTAACTCCCCCCCTCTCTCTGTCCGTCTCTCTATCTCTTCCCCCTTCGAAATCCGTATAATTTTAGTACTATTAAAGACATTTTAGTAATATTAAACCACTACTTATGTGTTTCTTTGTTGATAGATGGCGAATTAAAAACATTTTTTTCCAATACAATATCCTGTTTTTGGTGTTTTTTCAGAGGGTTGGAACGAATTAACTTTTTTTTGAATTGTCGCCACTTTGAACAATACTTAAGTCTCACGCGGACGTCCGGAATGCTAACATTTAATTTGACGTCAATCACGCCTATAAAAAAGTTTCAGGTTAAAATGCTGCTAAAGCCGAATGAACGTCCCACAAAACGCAAAAAAGAGAGAGAAAAATCAATTGCAAGGAGAAAATGACCATACTTCAAAGCCAAACGCTGACCAGACATGGAGGCCATGTCGTCAATACACTAACTACTACAGCCATGACTAGGGCAACATTGCAACTGCGGCGCATGTACAACACAAAGATAAAAATAGCCAACTTTAGAGTTATTATGAATGGAATGTACTCACGTTCTTTCACTGACGCACAGTCCACATTCTCGCGACATACATGCGTCACGTGAGTGAGTGAGTGGACTCGACGCAGCTTTTCGTCGTCACTCTCGCTCCCATCGTGGCTTTCGCGAGTGACGTAGGGGAAAAGGAAGTTACGGAAGCTTATTGCGTTCACCTTAAAAATCCTCCGTTTTTCAAAACAAAAATACTTTTATGCGGTTGTTTAATTTCTCGCCAGATTTGAGACAGGTTCACAGTTGTACGCCGTAGGGGCTTTATCTTAAATTTAACGTGCAAATAGTATCACAACATTGCCCCTCTTAAACAAGTATAATTACGATGTTTAGCGATACCATTTAATGAGATATCTTCCCCACATCCATCAGAAATCTAAACTCGCGCTAACATAACACACATTCCCCTCTGCGGTGTATGAACAGATGTTTGGTTGGTGATCTGCCTCCTACTAGCTGACTGAGGAAAGGTAAGTGGAAGACAGTGAGAGGTAAGCGACCTGTATCCTCAACAGCGGAATGACAAATTACAAGTCCGTAACTTACACTTATTAGGTCTTTTGCCGATTAAACGTAGCTTATGGAGAAGCACCATCAATTTCGTCACACGCAGTTTCTGCGTGTGATGACAAGTAGGCTTTTGTGTTGTGATAATGACGACAGGGCCTATGTCCGATTATCTATATATTCTCAATTTTGATGACGTGCACCAAAAAGGTATCAGACCTTAAATACGATCCGTACATTTTGGTTGCTTGTTTATAAATTGAAGAGTTCAAAAATTGTGTTGACAGTAACACACTTCAACATCGCGGTAAAAATAAAAAATAAAATTAAAAAGACGTTTTGTTAACTCTCTCTTTCTCTCTCTCTCAGACCAAAGTGGGCATTAATTTGAATATTGGGGGGGGGGGGGGATCAGATACAAAGGAATTTTCATATAAGGATTTTTTTAAAGCTTGCTCGTCTTTTAATTAACTTGATTTAGTACTTAGGTTTTGAGCTCTTTCAGGTTTCTTGGACAGCTAGGAAGAAGGAATTATGGGTCTCAAGATAAGTGTGGAATGTATATAACGTATACAAGACTTGGGTGATATAATATACAAAGTACATGTTCAGTGTAAGTGATGTGAAAGGTTTGCAGACTGGTGATTATATATATATATATATATATATATATATATATATATATATATATGACATACTAGAGTGTTTGATCTATTAGTGTGACATACTAGTGTTTGATTTATTAATGATTGAATGTTGAGAATGCACAACGAGTTTGGATTGAATGTGTGTATCGGTGTTCGATTTTTGATCCTTGGATCCAGATGGCAAGTGTGGGGCATGTTAAAGAAGATCGGTATTCGATTATTGATGTCTTAGCAAATAGCTTGAGGCACGGGAGGTGTGTTGAATCATTACAGTAAAAGTTGTATTGAACTAACAACAACATCTCACTGTTCTGATTATTTCCCCCTGTGTGTCAAGGTATGCTGTTTGTTGTAAAGGCTGTTTGAGTTTGGGGTTTGTAATATACACTGTTTAGCGTGTGAGAAAAGAGATAATGGTTATTAATGTTTATTTACTTTTGAATTACGGGCGTGAATGTGAGAGTCTCGGGTCACGCACATGGAATAGCATTTAGCAGGAATTACGGGCGTGAATGTGAGAGTCTCGGGTCACGCACATGGAATAGCATTTAGCACGCTACCTTCGGCCACCATTATCGTTGACAGTGTCTATAACGGTCATAGAAAGGATTTTATATTATGGATATTGCATTGTTTGCTCTGTTGAATAATAGTAGGACTACTAGAAGTTGTAAAAGGAAAAGATATAACAAGTTATGACCGTGTGTTGAACGAGTGTGTGTGTGCATTGGGTTTTGGGTTCTAAAGTGTTGATAATATATACATTTATATATATAGGTGTAATTGTACATTATGTTTTGGGTTCTAACGTGTTGATAATGTATATATATGGGTGTAATTGTATGTTATAGGTTTTTGTGTTAATTGATTACAGTAAAAGTTGGATTGAAGTAACAACAACATCTCACTGTTCTGATTATTTCCCCCTGTGTGTCAAGATCGAATGCAGGGTGTAACATTTTGGAGGCACCGCTGGGATTGCTGTTCAGATGTCCAGTGTCCAAGACCTGCTCACTGAATTCTGAGCCAGCTAAATCCCCCCACAAAACCAGGCCGATGGCAGTGAGAGGAGGTGTTGCTGTTTAAGAAGAACTGGAAGTTGGCGGTTGAGTACTTGTCATCTGAGGCCTACGAGATCATCAGATGGACAGTAAAGACGTGCCAGTTCAGAGTTCACTCCCTAACCCTAACCCCTCCTATACAGTCAACAGAGCTCCTAGATCGTCAACAAAATGGAACAGTTACTCGAAGAAGTGGTAGGAACATTGAACAACCTGACGGAAAATAACCTACTGGAAATATGTGATTTACTTAACATATTAAGAAGTGTTAAACGGAAATCGCGTCTATCATTAGTGGCTCACATTGTGAAGTACCTAGAAAGAGAAGAACTAGAGGAACTGCAGGATGAAGGCATGTCTGAATTGTTGAAACTGAAAGATAAAATATCAGATATGAAGCATGAAGTCAAAATAGATGAAAACGAAAAGCAAGGATCAAGATTGGAAGAGACTCCAATAACTTTGCCCCAGCTACCAGATGCTGCGGACCCTCAAGGGGGTGTGTCTCCCCAGCCCCAGCCAAGCTCATACTGGCGCAAGGACTTCAAAATTGCCGCCCAAATAGGTGAAACAGGCCAGAGGGACAAGCTGACATTCTCCAGCCTTGTTCATCAAATTGAAAATGGACTGAATAGGGGTTACCTAGATGTGGAAATTATTGATGCAGTTATCAGAGCTATCTCCCCCAGTTTGCAGCTACGTAATTATTTGGAAGAGAAACCTAACCTCACTCTTCCCACACTCAAACGCATCCTACGCGCTCATTTTCAGGAAAGGAGTGCTACCGACCTCTATGTGCAGTTAGCTTCAGAAGTGCAGCATATCAAAGAGACTCCTCAAAGTTTCTTAATGCGAGTCTTAGTTCTTAGACAGAAGGTACTGTTTGCATCTCGAGAATCAGAATCAGGACTCCAGTATGACCCAAGTTTAGTCCAGCGAATGTGCTTGCACACGATACTCACTGGTCTCCAGAGTGACAGTGTTAGAGTAGATATGCAGCCTCTCTTGCTGAACTGTAAGACTTCAGATGAGCTTTTGCTAGAGCGGTTAAATGTAGCCTGTGCTAATGAAACAGAAAGGAGAAATAAAAAGAAGTTTAGTACCCCACAGGCAGCAACACATATTAGCAAGGTGCACTCAGAAGAACTACGACCTACCAATTGCCCTGGAGAAGAAAAACCAAAAGTGTCCCGTGAGGTACGAGCGGAGTTGACTGAACTTAAAGCAAGTGTTGCTTCTCTTAACGATCTCAGTGCAGAGATAGCTCAGATCAGAGAGACACTACAGCAGGCTATGTTTCAGCCTCAGTCCTACCTCCCACCTTCAGTTAGAAGACCAGTTAGGGAGCCCCAGCCACCTTTTGCAAAACAAAATTACTACAACAAGCCCCCAGCACCCCCCTGGAACACTAGCCGCCCTGCTTATGTCCCAAGAAGGTGTTTTGCTTGTCAGCAGGGAGGGCGAGATGTGAAGTGCACACATTGTTATCGGTGTGGGAGTGGAGAACATTTCCAAGCTGGATGTAAAATCCAAGGAGGCAGACCACTAAAAGAAGAGACTATAGCAGAGCTAACTCAGGAAAGGGAAGGTGTGGTTGGTGTGCTTTGTGGCACACCCAGTCCACTGGCCATCGTCAATCCTCCCAGCATGCAACAGCAGCAGGTGGGAACTCAGCAACACCTGATGGTGGAACCTGCCGATTCAAAGGCAAAGATCAGACGACTTAGACAAGAGCTAGAAGAGAGGAATGAACAACTGCTGGACAACAGACACCAGCAGGAAAACATGGAGGAAGAAATAAAGAGGCTCCAGCAGGAGAATTTGAAGCTCCTCGTAGACGCCCGTGCAGCCCGCGCCTATCGCGATGAACTGGATGCGCTGAGAGAACGCGCAATCAAAGCTGACAAGCTGGAGTTATACAAGGCCAAAGTGGAGAAAGGGAGACAAGGGATGGATGGAGGAGGCGTACACCATTGCCACCGTGAGTGTACGAAAAGCTGCAGAACGAGGTAAAAAGCACTATGACACCAAAGTGAGGAGCTCCGTGCTACAACCAGGAGAGCGCATCCTGATAAAAAAAACCTGACACCAGAAGGAGGAAAAATTGACAAGAGTATGGAGAGAAATAAACAGCAGCCGGTATCTCATCTTCAAGAGACAGACCAAGACAGTGGTTACGAAGATGACTTTCACTACGAGCCCCTCCAGGTGCTAAATGAGAGAGATGCCCAAGGGATGGAGTCTAAGCACAGGCCACTGCCAGCGAATCAGAGACTCGAAGTGAAGGGCCCTGCTTCCGGACCAGTACAAGCAGAAGATGACTATCAGCTGGAGGACCTGCCTGGTGAGGGAACAAATCTGGCTGTTGAAGATCCTCGTGATGATCATTTATCAGAGACCTCTCCGCCAACCACTGTGAATGAACCTGAGGCGTTGACTTATGAACGGCCAAGAAGGGAGAGACATCCACCACGACGAACGACCTATGATCAGCTTGGTGTCCCCTCCTGTTATAGTACTCAGTCACCACATCAGCTGCTACCTGCTTACCCTGCACCAGGAGTGGTTCCTTGGTTAGTACACCTGCAGCCATATTACATTCAACCACCCTTTATGTATGTATGGACTCCAACAGGCTTGAGCCTACAAGGGTGACATGTATTATGCGAACATGGACTGTTACGGACTGTGATTACAGTTTCCATCCAGTGAACGTGGACCGTACGAGTTGTGGATTATATTTGAACTGTGGCCCTTGCCGCCTGGAGTTTTCATGAGTATCAGCCTACAGAAGAGGATGTGAAATGACAAGTTCGCTAGACTGTTCAGCATTACAACCAACAAGGGGAAGATATTTGGAATATACTGATGTCGGGACGACATTTGTTTTTGTGGGGGAGAGTGTGACATACTAGAGTGTTTGATCTATTAGTGTGACATACTAGTGTTTGATTTATTAATGATTGAATGTTGAGAATGCACAACGAGTTTGGATTGAATGTGTGTATCGGTGTTCGATTGTTGATCCTTGGATCCACATGGCAAGTGTGGGGCATGTTAAAGAAGATCGGTATTCGATTATTGATGTCTTAGCAAATAGCTTGAGGCACGGGAGGTGTGTTGAATCATTACAGTAAAAGTTGGATTGAAGTAACAACAACATCTCACTGTTCTGATTATTTCCCCCTGTGTGTCAAGGTATGCTGTTTGTTGTAAAGGCTGTTTGAGTTTGGGGTTTGTAATATACACTGTTTAGCGTGTGAGAAAAGAGATCATGGTTATTAATGTTTATTTACTTTTGAATTACGGGCGTGAATGTGAGAGTCTCGGGTCACGCACATGGAATAGCATTTAGCACGCTACCTTCGGCCACCATTATCGTTGACAGTGTCTATAACGGTCATAGAAAGGATTTTATATTATTGATATTGCATTGTTTGCCCTGTTGAATAATAGTAGGACTACTAGAAGTTGTAAAAGGAAAAGATATAACAAGTTATGACCGTGTGTTGAACGAGTGTGTGTGTGTGCATTGGGTTTTGGGTTCTAGTGTTGATAATAATAATAATAATAATAATCGGACATAGGCCCTGTCGTCATTATCACAACACAAAAAGCCTACTTGTCATCACACGCAGAAACTGCGTGTGACGAAATTGATGGTGCTTCTCCATAAGCTATGTTTACTCGGCAAAAGGCCTAAATAAGTGTAAGTTACGGACTTGTAATTTGGCATTGTGCTGTTTTGGATACAGGTCGCTTACCTCTCACTGTCTTTCACTTACCTTACTTCAGTCAGCTAGTAGGAGGCAGATCACCACCCAAACATCTTTTCATATTTCCGCAGAAGGGAATGTATTATGTTACCGCGAGTTTAGATTTCTGATGGATGTGGGGAAAAAACTGTCCTTAAGCCTATTTGTCCATGCTTTGTGGGACCTATAGCGTCTGCCAGAGGGCAGCAGCTGGAACAGATTGTGACCAGGGTCGTAAGGGTCCCCTATGATGTTCTTGGCTCTGCTGAGGTAACGAGTGCTGGCAATGTCTTCCAGTGAGGGCAGAGAGCAGCAGAGATATATATATATAATATATATATTTATATATATGTGTAATTGTACATTATGTTTTGGGTTCTAACGTCTTGATAATGTATATATATGGGTGTAATTGTATGTTATGGGTTTTTGTGTTAATTGATTACAGTAAAAGTTGGATTGAAGTAACAACAACATCTCACTGTTCTGATTATTTCTCCCTGTGTGTCAAAATCAAATGCAGGGTGTAATATTTTTTTATTTTTTATTTTATTTTTTAAACAATGACTTTATGATACATTTAGCACTTCATTTAAAATGTCCAAACCCTCCTTCTGGAGCGGGAATGATGATATGACTTGCCATTTTTCTCCACCCCCCAGTCCAAACATATTATATTCTAATTGTCTGGCTATTATACGAGTTTTGCTTTTTTAAACAAGGGGGGAATAGCTGATTTTACTGTTATTATTACATTTTTACATTCATCGAAATATTGTGGTTTTGCAAACTATGGAAAAGTACAGCACAATGAAAGTAAGTTTATGAGTATTTGTCTTACACCTCCCTCACCAAAGTTCACATGTTTCAAAGTAGAAGGCCCAATCGTCAGCCTGTCCTATATTGCAGGACTGGTTACCCCTGGGGCCCTGTCGGAGATCCTTCTTTGGTAAAGGCCAGCTCTCTGACACCAACTTTTTTCAAACTATCTAGACGGGATCCGCTTACATAAGCCTTGGGAGAAGAGGAGGGGCTACAACCACCACCCTAACCCCCATCAACCTAATTAACTTTGTGGATAACTCAGCCGCAGCCTCGCTCACTTATAAAAAGATTTATTGGGGGGAAAATCAGTGATTACTATCGGACACCAGGTACTCCAGGGGTATGTCAGTATTTATAAGCTAAATGCCAGCGATGGCGCAAGCACCCTTCTTTACTCGTGAGCAGGAGAAGTCACTCACGAGTGATGCCGCGCGATCATCGCGCTCTGGCTTGTTCTCGTTCGATGACTGCTGTTCAAGGTCGGGGGCTGCTATTCGCCGCGCAGGCCGTTCTCCTCGAGGACGAGCTCCTCTGACAGAAGGCCTTTGCGGCAGGAAGTTGGTGGGGTCGGTCCAGAGGCCAGCGCGCGGGGACGTAGCAGGCGTGCCGACGGGGCGGCGCCCCACCTTCGCCCGAGCGGGCTGACGGGCCGCAGAGGTTCGGAAACGGTGGGCACGACGGGGCGGAAAGACGAGAGGGGTTCCGGACGCCCGGTCCGCTACGGTCCGCTTCGGGGCGTTCGTTGTGTTACTTTGGAGCCCAGACCCCCGTGCCGACGCAGGGGGAATTAGCGCCATCCGGGACGCTCGCCGAACCGATGGGCCAGGCATGCGTGCACTGCGGGCAAGACTGAAAAGACAGTAATGACCACCTTGTGCAGGAAAGTACACCTTTCAAAAAAACGACGTATTTGGAGCACATGGGGCCAGGGGAGGGGGAAAGTAGTTGGCGTGGAAACAAAAGACTTTCAGTCGGGTCCCAGTGGTCTCCCACTCAAGCATGCATATACGTGCACCTTTTCAAACATTTCTTGGCAAATTAGGGCTGGGGGGGGGGGGGGGGGGGGGACAAGGGACAAGGGACAAGGATGGGAGCAAGATGCGGATGTGAAGGAGCACAAGAATAGGAGGAAATGGAGAAGACGATGAGTTACCTTTCCTAGGGGGAGAATGGGAGGGAGTTGTCTGTGGTGGAGCACATCATAGTGCATCGACAGGTGTCGGCCTACAGGGGGCGAAAGCGGTAGGTAAGGCGCAACGCTCACAAGGAGGGCGACGGTAGACCTAAGCTTGGGGCTTTTAGGACTAAGATGGGGTGGAGGCTCTAGAGGAGACAAAGCCTTTGGGACATGCTCGACGCCTTTCTTGATTGAGCCCATAAATGAGGCAAATGAGATCAAAGGTCCCTTTGCAGTCAAGACCACTTATTTATGGATTATTTATCTGTGCACATTGCGCTGACGCTTTAAAGCTCATGTTACCTGTATGATGACAAGATATTCAATCATTCATACCTTGCAGCGGGGCGTTTCGCGGGGGGACGGGAGGCGCCGCGATGTCACCGGCCGACGGACCGGGGCTGGCTTCTCGGCTGCCGCCGTCCAAACTCCAACTGCTGGGTGTGTTGGCGACCACTGTGGAAGCAAAATCAGCTGTGGAACATTTGGACGGATGCACGCACGCGTTCGGCCGTACGCCGACCCACCGACCTTTGTCGGTGAACGACAGGTTGGGGTCGCTCCAGGGTTTGCACGCTGGACTGGTCAGCTGATGGAGAACCACTCTCTGGAGGAGGAACGAGTGGCACTTTAAGAGATACTCCTCCTTGACCTCCCTCCTTCCCCCCCTTCTATGCTGACCTGTCCACCCTCAATGAAGTTTTGGTACATGAAGGTGTTGGTCCGCTCTGGTGGCGGCGGCAACTTGGGCAACATTTCCCTGTTGTTTCTGCTTTCATCTGCCACAGAAAAACCACCAGATCCACAGAGGAAGAGGAAGACAGTCCAATCCAATAAATCCCCAACTTGCAACAATTAAAAGCCCCTTTTCCCATTTTCAGAGTCTTGACCTTTGTGTGAGGACAGAGCTGAGCTGATGAAGTGAGAGGGTGCTGCGAACGAGCGGGTTGCCTGCAGTAAAAAAAAAGGCTAGCTTTTGCGGCCATTTTCCCTTTGGAAGAGCTCAAATGTAAAGCAAATCTTGTTTGGTTTTGCCCCATTTGGAGACGGCTCTTTTTGCAAAGATCTCGGTCTCCCTTTCCTGACCTGAAGGCCGTACAAGTCTTCGGCATCGGCCAGGATGAGCAGGTTTCCCGTGTTCCTCGTCTCGCTAGAGAGAAGACGACAGAGAAAAGCGACCAAGACAGGAGTTGGCAGCGAAAAGAAGAAGAAGAAAGGTTGAACTAGCCGTTGAGCAACTCCCAGAAAAGGAAGAGGGGACAAAGGAGGCAATGGAGAAGGGACATCATTGGGGTGAGGTTCAGAACAGAGGTGGACGCGCAAACACGATGGTGCGATTAGGGTTAGGGTTAGGATGGAGAGCCACTTGGCGGACAACTCTCACCTGCGTGGGTGCACTTTGAAGCCGTCGGGACTGGATGTCCCCCTGTTTGCCAGGTGAGAAGCGCACAGGCCCTGCCGCGCCGCAAGGTGGCAAAAAGCGCAGAGTTAGCGGCAGGCAGAAGTGGCAAGTTCAAAGCGTTTATGGCTCAGGGTTGTCCCCCAAACATTGGGAAGGCTAAACAGTGCAAGCCTTTCTTCTCGGAACCTGCGTCGATTTGACACCCCGAGATGCAGACATGACATCTTTTTGTTTTGCGCCGGACGTTCTTACGTGGCTGAGGCTGATCTTCATCACCTGGAAGTGATCCATCAGCTTCTTGTGCAGCGGACGCATTTCGGGATGCGCCAGCTTGTCGTGCACAGCCAGTCCGGCCGCCAAGATGTGAAGCTGAAAGCCAAGCAGATAAGCCCACGCCACACTTGGGACTCTTGTTGAGGAGCCAACACGGCACGGCGCTCGTCGCACCGGGTTTCCTTCTCACCTGCTCCTGCATCAGACGTTTCAGCTGCGCAATCTTGTCGCTATCCCGAGGGTGGCCGTCCGTGTAATCTTTCCCGAAGAAAGCCTGATGACCACAGACAAGGAGGTAAGCGCAAGAGATTGAAATCAGGGCACTTCTCTTGACTCTTGTTCATCTGTCGCCCTACCCCAGGGAATCGGGCCTCAATCCTGATTACAACAGATGCCAGGTCTGACTGGCTAAAGTTAGCGGAGAAGACCAAGGCTATCTTAGGTGGATGACAATGTTATCATCCAAGGTGATGTATCAATCTCTAGGTCAAGGTGTGGGCAATACGGGGTCCTCGAGGGCCAGTGTGTGTGTGTGTGTGTGTGTGTGCAGGTTTTCGTTCCTATACATCCAACACAGACACTTGAACCAATTAGATTTCTGTTGAAACAAGAAGCACCTTACTGCCATGCATGGTTTGTATATCTAATATACCAGATTGGTGGAAAGGATTTCTCTTATGGGTTGGAACGAAAAAAACCTGCACCCACTGCGGCCCTTTGTGGAATGATTTTCCCAGCCCTGCTCTAGGTGGCGAGTAATACTTCTGAGCAGAGAATTTCTAAGGAGCGGCCTACTAAAAGCCATCTACCATTGGAAGTCAGCTCCCGTTTTCGGTCCACTTCCATTTTAGGGCCGCACTCCCGTGTCTATTAGCATCGGCGTTAGCAATTTGCCTGACACGCTTCCGAGGTGAAATCCAATGGGCGGTAAATTGGGCACTGGCAGATTACCGTCTACTCTACATGGTTGGGGTGTACGGGCGTCTTTGAAAGAAAATATTGGCAGAGACCTCCTGGTATCTGGCAATGCCGCCATTGACGGCGGCGTCGACGACCCCGTTGAGCGTCATGCTGAGAAGGTTGGCGTTGTTGTGCGGCTGCTTGAGCTGATAGCGATTGATCAAAGTGCGTAGCTCCTGGTTCTTGTTCTCCAACACACTGATGGCGTTTTCTAACGGGCTCACCTCCACCTGGAAGGGTTAGGTCACCACTAGACTAGCTGTAGACTTCCAACATCCCCCTGCAGGACCACCATACATTTCAAACGGTGCAACGTCATTCGGGGAACTCTCTCACCAGTTCTCTCTTGTCCACTTCAAACCAGCGTGAAATTCCGGGCAAAGGATGGGTAAGAATCAAAGTTGTCCTCTCGATCCAAAGACTCTGGAAGACAACGATTCAAACGGTCACGCTTCTTTGAGAGATTGAATGGATTGGAATGAGGAGACATCCGTGCGTGAAGAACGTCACGCCCGAGCTTTGTCGCCTATTAGTGCGTGACCACGCCGGCTGACATTCCAACCTTGAACTCGTTGTCTGGATCTTTGGGTCCTTTGTGGAAAGGTCGGTCGTGACGGAACCGGCGAACGTTGTTGACGCGGTAAAAGCTCTTGATCCGGTCGGGGATTCGGTCCGACTGAAGGACGACGAGCGCTTCGGGAACCGGCGTGACGGCGTATATCTGGAGGTCTGTGCGCGGTGGCTGGTCAAAGAAAGCAACCGCGTGGGTTCAATTGAATGCCTTTCCCATCATTACGCAAGTATCATGAGATTTAGGGGTGCTCGAGTTCGTGCGTGGTGCGCAATGGGCAGGGCACTTCAAGGGCAGGATACGTTGAGCGTCGCTCTGCAGGATGGCTTCGTCTGGCTGGTTTGGATGCTGCATGCCGATGGCTTGGGGGAATTCTCCCAGCATCCGTTGCTGAAAGGCCTCCAGTCTTTCGTAGTCGTGACCGCGGCAAACAAACTCTTTGTTCTGGTTGGGGCAAATGGGCGCAAGAGTACAAGTGTGACCATTTGTGCGAGTCGCAGAGAGCGCCTTCATGTTGCCATGGCTAAGCACCAAAGCAATGTGAAAAAGGCTTAAACTGACCCTGAGGAAGAAGGGGAATTTCCTGCCGTAGAATCCCACCCTGAAGAATTCCGGTTCCAGACGTTGTTGTTCCACGATGTGATCAAAATACGCCGCCTCCAATTTCTTCAGGCAAAGAAAGGCACAAGAAAACAACTTTTTTTGGTCGGAACGGTGGGCCGAACAAGTCCTGTCTTTTTTCATACCCACCCGAATCCAACTGAGACTCTGGTAGTCGTACAAGGATTCGTAGTGGAAGGCCAGTTCCCTGCACAGAGGAATCCCAAACTCCCAACACTCAACACACACACACACACACACACACACTCTTTATCATACGACACAATTGTCTAACCCTAACCTAACCCATATGCACTTTGTAAATTCAGGTAAGCATTTATAGTGGAAGGTGAAAATGAAATGAGCAGTTGGCCTGGCCATGTAGTGAGTTCAAGACTAAAATCGTGGCGATTTGAAAAGTCAGATGACGGGCGTTCAAAAACAATAACAAAAATGAAAACACCATTGACTTGATAACAGGCCTTCTCAAAGTGTTGGGGGTGTGAAGTTGTTAAGATGGGGCTATGGACTCCCCCTCCCCCACCATCAATTGAAGCGTACAAAAAGAAAAGGTGGCTAAGGGTTGGGCTTTGGCGCCATCGCCCATCTGGCCCGAGAGAGGATGACGTTTACCTTTCCCTTGTCGAAATAGTGGAGCACCTTGCGGCAGAGCGCCTCTTTCCGCTGCCACTCGGACTGCGCCGGATAATTCAGGAGACCTTTGAGGGCTCGTTCGTCCCAACGCAGCAACTCCCAGTACAACAAGAGGGCGAAAGCCGCCTCTGTGGGTGGACGTGGGGCGCGTCGTCAATTGGCCGCGCGGACGTCTTTGGGAGCCCGGGAGTCCTACCGGTGTAGTTTTCCGCCTGCAGATGCATGTCGCACAGCTTGTGAACGTAGCGGACGTACATTTCCTCTTTGTTACTCTCCGATTTGTAGAAGTTCTGGGTGTGGACGGCGCGTTAATCTTCATCCGGTGCCACGTAAATGGTCATTCTCGCCGCATCTTACCAAGAGATTGACCGCGCAGGCGAGCTTCCTGTTCTCCGTCTCGTCTCCTTTCATGGAATCCCTGGAAAGGAGATGGCGGTGGCAGTGGCTCGGCCTTTTTCTTTGGACTTTGCACTCTCGCGATAGTGAAAGCGTGCCAGTCAGCGGAGGCCGCAATGTACGTACGCCCGCCTCACCTATAGTCCAGGAGACGCTCCATCAGTCGGGTGACGGAAGTCACGAAAGAGATGCCCGTCTCTCGCCACGTTTCTTGCTCAATCTTCTCCAAGAGGCTTTGAGAAGACAACAAACGGATGCAGTGAACTAACTAGGGCAGGGGTGTTCAACTCCGCTCCTTGAGAACCGCTAGCCCAGGGGTGGGTGGCCAATCCGATCCTCAGGGGCTGCTGTGGGGGCAGGTTTTTGTTCCGACTGATCCAATACAGACAGTTTAACCAATGGGGGGATGTGCTGAAGCGAGAAGCACCTGACTGCAATCCACCGATTGCACTTGTTGTGGACACCGGATCGGTGAGAAGGTGTCCTCTCGATGGGTTGGAATGAAAACGCACACCCACTGCGGTCATTTGTGGAATAGTTTGCCCACCCCTCTGCTAGCCGCTCTGTTTTCCATATCTCCCTCCGTCCTCTAGCACATCTGAATCAAATGATCAACTCATCAGCAAGCCGTCCACAGGCTTGATAGCCATCCCCATGATTTGATTCACGGGTGTTGGTGGAGGGAGATACGGAAAACAGACAGAATAGCGCCTCTCGAGGACTGGAGTTGGCCACCCCTGAACTAGGGCCCTATATAGCCTGATGCGGGTGGGGGGTGCTCGTCGATACCTACCTGGGGTACGGCCCGAAGAGTTGAGTTCTAATCCCCGGAGCAGAAAAAGCAAATGCACAAGGGTGGCGTTAGAGGGCAGAAAGAAAGCTCGCCGCGTGTTTGGAGACACGCACGCGACCAAGGTTTGGAATCACACAAAAGTTTTGCTTTACAGCAACGCGAAGAGTTCTCGGTAGTTCTCGTCGCCTTTGCCTTCCGAAACCAAGCCGTCCAGTTTGTCGATCAGCTCGGCCTCCACCTAGAGAACAGGGGGGGGGGGGGTTAAACACAAAATGGCCGTCGGTCCACGAGCGCTCTCGCCGCACGCCTTGATCTTCGGAAACGCTGGGATGTCATCGTCGTCGTCGTCGTTGCCGCCGCCGCCGCGCGGCAAAGGAGCGTGCCGGCCCGCTCGGGGAGCCGCCCGACTCGCGCAATCGCCTCGTCGCTATAGAGGACACAAAGTTCCTGGGTTGGCGGACGGAGCCCACCTGTTTAAAGTTTCCGTTCTTGCGTTGCTCGCAGTCCATCATGTCGTGGAAGATGGGTATCATGATATCGCGGACCTCCGGCTGAGGAACCAGCGTAACTCCCAGGAAGGGACCGATCATGGCCGGAATGAAATGGATCTGGTTTTGGCCTGAAGCACACGGAAGACTTTGTCAAGCCAAGGCGCCAAGTCGCGGCCTGACGTCGGCCGCGTCTCTTACTCAGGTTCTTCCACATGCCGTAGAGCTCGGACGTCATGGTCACCCTCATGTCGCCGTACCTGCGGCGAGATTTTTGCCTCGTTATTCCATTCCGTTTCATCCGGCGACTCTATGTGCATGACTTTGAGCTGCGGTGGCAGAAGCTTATTCTTACTTGGAAAAGATCTTCTTCCTTTTTGATTGGCTCATGTTTTCCAGTTGTAAACTGGGCTGGTTGATGTATAACACTGCAAGACTGAAGTAGGAGCTCCACACCTGCAGAAAGAGACGGTTCAAAGGCGCTGGCAAGGGATGCCAGATCTGAGCAGAGGAGGCCAATTTGGCTCCGGACAAAGACAAAGGAGCCCGTTCTCCCACGTCCTCACCATCTGAAAGGCGGCCGACGAGGCCGACCGACGAGGCCGACCGTTCGCTTATTTCGGCTAAATATGACAGTGTCGGAATTGGAGAAATGCCCGCATGGCGGTTGCCGATGCCCGCGACGTAATGATCCGACACTAGCGTCTCGCCCCGCTGCAATGGCCAGAGGATGACTTGGGCAAGTAAACGGCATCCCAGTAGCCCACCTGCCATCTCCAAAAAATAATTGAGTGTCTAGCGGAGATAGCTGGGATCGTCCGACTATTCTTTTTGGGAGGCGGTTAAGGGCCAGATCCCAAAGTGCCAAAGCAAGCTCATTTTTCGAGGTTGCGGAAGGGCTCCAACGGCGGTAAGCGAGACCGGTCCAAAAAAGAAGGAACATTATGGGTTGTAGGAACGGAGCAGGCTCTAGCTACCTTAAAGTCAAAGTCGGCTCCTCCAAAGTTCTTGAGCTGAAAGGGTGCCAGATGCTGCGCCGTGGTCAGGATCACGCTAAGTGAAAGTGACAAGGAGTCGGGTGAGTGGCGCCATCTCGGGCTCCTTCCCTTTCTCCGCCGGCCGTGGCTTCTTACTGGCTGGTCAGGAGCCTCATCACGTTCCAGTCGCGCGGAAAAATGCTCAGCTTCATCAGGTTTCGGAACAGGCACCAGATCTTCATCATGAACTCCTGCATGGATGGACAGGAATAGAAGAAAAAAACAGATTTGAAAGTGATTTTACTTCAAACTACGTGAATCTTTCTGCGATGGTCCCAGCGCAGACTTATCGTATTTTCTCGCATATAAGCCGCATCTGTCGGACAAATGAATGATGACCGAATCGAGGGTACTGCTTACATGCGCGTAAAAAGACGACATGCACGGAACTGCAAAGTAACAACGACGGAACGCCATAAAGCACGAAAATGCGGCCCATACGGTCATTCATTTCAAAATAGAGACAAGATAAACAGGTAAAACGCCAAACAACCCTATTTACTGGCACCTTGAGCACTTCTTTGCCGGGAAAGTTGTCCACCAGGTGTCGGAAGTGGGCGTCGGTCATGTGACGAAGGAGAGACAGAAGGCAGGCCACCAACTCGCCCTGCGAAAGGCGGCCAAAAGTCCGTCAGCCCACTCCGGGGAGGCGGGAAACGCGGGGCCAAAAGTCACCCACTGTACGCGATGCGGGCTAGCGGACGCGGCCTGGAATTGAGGGGACAGAGTAGCATTTTGTTGCCCAATGCAAATGGAGAACGGCGAACGCAGAACGCAGGGTGCCAAAGCAGAATGAGGGAAGTCGGGGCAAAGAATCCCAACAAGGCGAATACCACGGACGGCCCAAAATGTGAAAAAGCCTACTTTTGATTGGACCGTGAAGTCAAGACTAATGCGAGGCTTACACGCGGCCAAAACGCATAGCCTTATTACACTTGACACCTTGGGATGGCTACGAGGGCATGGCGTTTGGCCCCGCCCGCTGACGGAAAGGCGGAAGGAGATTTGAAGGCTTAGTTACTAACAGAGATCTCGGCGGCGCACTGCAGGCAGCGGTGGCCCCTTACCGCCTCCTTTGATTGGCTCTTGCTCATGATTGACAGCAGCGTCTGCAGCAGGATGTTCAGCAGCGACTCCACCATCATCGCCACCTCCTCTGCGTCCTGGGAAAAGCACATTTCACAGAAAGGCTTCCTTCTTTTTTTTTTTCTACCGCCACGCACGGCTCTTTCCCGGCAAGGCTCGCGTGGTGGACCGTTCTTTCAAAAGAAAGGCTCCTTTCCCGAGAAGAAGGGCGGTGGCGAGCTCCGGTTACCGAGGAGCCGCTCTTGACCATGGAGAAAAGGGAAGTGAGAATTCCGGAGCACGCCGGCAGCTCTCTCTGATGCCTCAGGTGGAGATGAATGCGCTGAAGAACGACGGGGAGCAGGATCCTTCGAGACTCTGCGGAAGCACGGGCGCGTCGTTAGCCCGGGCTCGTCGTGGGCCCGAACGGGCTCGGTCGGACTGGACCAACGTTCACCTGGAAAAGAAAAGAGGTCGCCGTCCACCGTTCGAGCGATGGAGCGCAGCTCGGCGACGTCCAACGGATGCCCCGAAATATGAAGCGTGGACGGCAAACTGGCCAAAGTGCCGCGCGCCAATTCCGCCAGTTCCCCCACCGAAAACAGGTGCAGCAGCTCATCCAGGACGGCGGGGAAGGAGTTCAGCACGGCCACCTGCAAAATGCGAGAGTTGACGGGCCTTCTTCAGCCGTCTGAATTTCAGGTCCCTCTTCGTTCAAAGTTGCGCGTATCGCGCGTTTGGTTGCATTATGGTGTGCGATGGCAACGAAGCTGCTTCTTTTGGACCAAAGGGGCGCGTCCGACCGGGGGAGCCAACCCACATGCCCCCCCAACCACTTCGTAACCCCCCCCTTCCCCCTCCCCACCTCTGCATTTTGGGCTCACCGCCATCAAACATCAGCCAAGCCATACGTTTTATGCAAGATCTCTGCTGTCTAGGTTTTTTTTTTTATGGAAAAACAAAAAAAAAACATCAGGGCAGACTTAAGTGTTCAATTGTTACCAAATGGGCTAATTGCTTGAGCGGTGTCTCCGTAAACGTCCCTCCACCGCCACGAAAATAAGAGCGGCTCACCCGTCCCCCAAATCCACTCTGCTCCGCCCACCTGAGTGACGACGAGGGCCTCGCAGTCGGGACGGTCCAGACTTAGAAGCGAGCGGAGGGACCGGAAGAGTTCCCGGACGGCGGCGCGGAACTGTTCCTCCTCCGTCCCGCAGGTGGCGCGGGAGTAAAGGCTCCGGGACTGAACGATGAACTTGAACAGATAGTCCAGGGCCTGCCGGAGAAGACCACGGCGCGTCATCCATTGTACTCGTTCTCGGATCCCGGTTAGGGGTCCGTCCGTCGGCGGCCCGGTTTGAAAGCGACGCCCCCGACGCCCGCCAAGCGTCCGACGTACTCTCACGACGTGGTGGACGTGATCCTGCCGGCCCGGCGCCCCCGGCCCGTCCGCCGAACGCTCCAAGGACCACGCCAGACATCGGATCAGCTCCCTGGGGAAAAGGCGGGAAGGGGTCAGGCGCTTTGGCGCGCTTCCGCGACCTGCATACGCACTTGTAGGCCAAGGCCCCGGCAAAATGTTTTTGAATGTACGTGTCCATGACGGCCCGGAAATGGACGTATTTGCCGTCCCTCAGCAAGTTGATGACAAAAACCTGAAAAGGCAATCGATAGCGGGCACGGCGCCATCGGAAACGCGCGGACGGGTCATCTCGACGACTTATCGGCCAGAGGGAGCATTTGCTTTTCGCCTTACCAAAGACTGAAAGACCAGCGGACCATATTTGTCGGTGTTGTCATCCAGAATGGAAAACAATGTGTCCAGTATGTCTTGGAGAAACTGAAAGAAACAAGAAGAGCGCAAGACACAGTTGCCCTTCGGATCCAGTCCCAATTCATACTTTGCGGGAGTTCCGGGGGCGTGTGGCCATTTCAAAGAGACATTTTTGTCCTTGGCACCAGCGGAAAAGGGCATCAGCCCGGCGGAGACCCCCGTGGAGGGGCCGGAAGCACGGTCTAGCTCACCTTGACAATTTCCTCTCCGTTGACGTTGCGTACGCGGGCGAGGATGTCGCCCACTCGCTCGGGATGAGCTTTCCACTTGAGCAGAGCCAGCAGGTCCGCTGGAAGACGGAGGAAGGTCGGACGGGGAGAATCCGGCCGGCGCCCGCCCGCTCGCTCACTCGCTCGCTCGCGACCTACCGTTCTGGGTGAGCTTGGTGGACGAGAGCTGCGTGGAGATCCAGAAGCTTTCCTTGGCGCTGCGCTGGAAGGCCGGCTCGGGGAGGCCCGGCTCGGGGTGCTCTTTGCAGCAGGGCAGGCCCAGATAAAGGCCCGGGTGGCGCAGGCCGCCGTCCTCCTCGCACTGAGACACGCGTCGGAGGAGGAAGTCAGAGTCCCCGGCCCATTTCGGACCACTCCTCGCCTCACCTTGTAAACAAAGAGTTGGTGGCTCTGATCGGTCAGTGTGCTCCCGTCGTCCCTCATCAGCGGAGTGAAGGAGAAAGCAAAGAGTTTCTTGTCTCCCTTGTCCTTGGCTGGAAAGGCGAGAGGACGAGATGACGGGGGCGGGGGCGGGGGCGGCGGCGGCGGCGGCGGCGGCGAAGGGAAAACGCGCCGGTCCGGTCCTCACTGGAGCAATGGCGGAACTCGAAGCGGAGGTGAGAGCCTCGGAATCGGTCGACGGGAAGGGCCAGTTTGACGCTTTCGCTCCACCTGGGGCCGTTGTTGTGGTAGAGCACCAGGGAGCGATGCTCGCCCACGTCGGGCTCGCCGGAACCCGGGCTCACGCAGTCCTGCGGACGAGGTCACAAAATTCCCGCTGCCTGGAGCCCAGGGAATCTCCAGCAGGTGTGGAGCGCCAGCTTGGTCTTGGGGTATTGGGGTCGGCTAAAGCCCCCAAAACCCCAACCCCTGATTTCTGGCTAGGGGAGCTGGAAAAAGCTAGGCTGAGCCTGCGCACCTTAACGGGTTCTCCGTCGGCGTAGAGCACGTAGACGGTCACTTCGATGTTCTTCTGCACGCTTTTTCCTCCTCTCTCGAACTCCCCCCGCTCCAGCGTCAAGTGCAGGTCGTTGCGCACGTCGCCTGGAAACGACGAGTGAGACCCGAGGCGCGCCCGGCCGGGGCCGTCCTCGGTCGGCGTTCGCCGGGGCTCACCGGGCACGATGATGTCGGGGAAGGCGAGCTTGCGCGTCACGGCCGCGCCGCCGCGCCGCATCCGTTTGTTGCGAAGCCGGAGCTCCTCCGGGTGGCCGCGCAACAGCTGCAAGGAAACCAGCAGACCTGCCGGAGGGCCGGCGATGTGAGTCGCCGACTCGGGAGGCCGGCGCGGACCGGATCGCCCTACCGTAGTTGTTTCCGGCCGATGAGTATTTGGCGCTGGACTTGCGGATGATGTTTTCGTGGATTTGGTACCATTCGCTTTCATTGTTACACCTGGGGGCGCAAGTCGAGGCGGTGAGTCGACCGCCCCGCCGCCCGCCGCCCGCCGCCCGCGTCCCCCGGCGAGAGACTCACGTGTAGAATTTGAGGACAAAGTCTTTCTCCTCCCTGGTTTCCGAGATGGTCTGCAGGACCTCGCTCATGGCCAGAACGGCGCAGGCGTAAGGGCGTCGGTACCGAACGTGCGCCGGACCTTTCTTGTGGTCGTTGAGCAACATCCGCCCTGCGACGGCGGCGAGAGCCCCTTAGAGCGGCGTCGACGAGGCCCCCGGCGGTTTCCGTCCGTCCCGGGACGCCTTTTTACCCGTGCGGATGACTTGCGAGACGATGTACAGATCTCTCTTCATGTCTTTGTTGCTCAAATCCTGCGGTGGTGTACAAAGGCCAGTGTTGAGCAGGAGGGGGCTCGACGGTCGCCCGCCGCCGCCACCGCGGCCGCCGCCCCGAGCGGGTCGGGTTAACCCGAGCGTGTACCGTGAAAAGAGCGCACGGCCCGTCGGCGAGGGCGGGATTCTTGGGCCCTCCGTTTTTGTCCAGTCTCACCAGAAACTTTTCGCTGCGGGAGAGACGAGCGGACGTACGGACGGTGTTTGCCGCGGCGCTATTTTCTCGGGACCGGTCGCCGGGAGGCCAAAACCGACCTGATGCTTTTGGCATCCCTCAGGTCGTAGAGCCAGAAGAATAGCTGGCTCTCTTCGCCGATGTTGTTGTTGGTGAAACTCTTGAGGCCGAGCAGTAGGTGCTGCCCCTGCGACGCCGTCGCCGTCGCCACCGGCGCCGCCGCCACTCTCCACGGCTCCTCGGCATTGCCGTCGCGCCTCTGTCCGTCCGCCGTGAAATGTGTCTGCGGACAAATCTTACTAAGCTTCCAAACGCAAAACGTCCAGATCAGAGGTCTCCAAACCGGTCCTGGAGGGCCACTGTGGGTGCAGGTTTTTGTTCCAACCGATCCAACACAAACAGTTTAACCAATGAGGTTCCTGCTGAAAAAAGAAGCACCTGACTGCAATCCACTGATTGCACTTCTAGGGTACCAGATTGGTGGAAAGGTTTCCTCTTACCGGTTGGAACGAAAACCCGCACCCACTGCGGCCCTTTCTGGAATAGTTTGGGGACCACCGGTCCAGATGAAGATACGTGAGCTCACGTCGGCAGCAAATCCAATTTTGCCCTTCCGAGAGGAACATTTCCGCCCGACTTGAATTTGGCTCCGTCGTACGGACGCTAGTCTACTTTGGCCGCAACTCTCGCCAAAGGAACAGAACGCTGTCTTTGCACGTGCCGGCATGAAGGTTTGTGCTGGGAAATGGAGTTTTTGGAGCGTTTTGGCCACTCTCCAATGTATTCGGAGGACCGCGGCGCCCGTCTGCCTTAAAGCCAAAGTCAAGTCTGGCCGGAGCGGCCATTTCCATTTCCGAGGAAGACTTTTGCCGATCGGAAGGATGTCCGTGTGACAAACCTGCGAGTTGCCTGGAACGTTGCTTCGGCCGATGAGATGCTGCCAAGAAAAGAAATAGCGGTCAACGCTCACCCCAAAACGGACTCATTAAAACAGCGCCACCCGCCGTCACAATGGCTAAATGCAAAGAGGGTTCAAGTCTGGTCATTTAATAGATGGAGGCCAAGGGACGGCGGAAAGAAAGCAAGAAGAAAAGGACAAATACTAAGGACATGTCTACTTTTGGGCCTCCGGCAACTCACCAGCTTGTAAAGGTCGACGACGCTGATCTGGTCTTCGTCCACCGTCTCAAAGTCTTTTCTGGGAACCAAGTCCAATCCCAAAAGTCTGAGCGGAAAAGAACGGACGGCGTGGATAGATGTGCGCGCCTCAGTGGGGGTGGATGGGCGGCCTTTCTCACTCGTTCCCCCAGTCCAGCCTGGCGGTCGCGTGTCTTTTGACGTCCCTTTTCTGTTCCGCTGTGAGCGGAGACGCAGCCACCGTCGCCACTGCCGTCGCCGTCGCCGCCGCCAGCCGCCTCCTCAGTTCCATCAGCTCCGACATCACGTGAGCCACTTTCCAGAACAAATCCACCTTATCTCTCTGCGGGAGCCCACACGAAAGCCGTCAGAGGAGCCGGGCGCCAGACTACAGAGGGCGGACGCAGCCAACGCTTTCGTTCAAGGGACAGGAACTAAAGGCAGACCGTGCCAAAATACAAAAGCCAGAGCGAGAGACTAACTAACTAATGAGGAAGAAGATGCGACCGCGGGAAGTCATCTTTGTACGCGGACAGCCAGGAGCGGGCGGCCCACGGCTGAGATCGATCGGTGGTCGCGTTGACCAGACGCGCCAAACGTGACTTAAGCCTGCCTTTCGTGGGTCCGCTACATTTACACCACGTAGAAACGACGCCGGGACCGGGCGGGCCCAAAGAACACAATGACGGAAAAGTCGTCGGAAGCATTAAGGCTGGCAAAATCGGAATTTCACCCGGAGAAGGGACTCGTGACGCTCGGCACGGGCAGAAAGAGGGTCCGGGGAAGACGTTTGAGAGGGGGAGCTCACCACGTAGAGTTCTTTCCACGGCGACGACCATTCGCGAAGTGTGGACGTCACCTCGGTCACCGTGGCGTCCTCCACGGGCACCGCCGACCCGTTGCGCTGGCTGAACCAAAAAACAAGGGGGTGGGGGTTACTTGGTCTTGAGAGAGAGAGAGAGACAGGGGGGAGCCCTAGAATGTTGTGCATTAGTCTAGCGACGCTACGGTACCTTTTGTTGGCGACGGTGCACTTCTTGACATGGATGTAGCTACACGGGAAGATTCCCTGCCGTCAGAGAAAGAGAGCGGGCGCCAATGAATGGCAGCCGATGGGCACGGAGGGCGTGGATTTCTCACTTTGACATTTGTCCTCCTGCAGGAGAATCCTCGGAACCAGCCTGCGGGACGCCGGCAAAGGGACACGTTTGCGCCACGGGAAAGGACGGCGGGTCCCGAGCGGGGCGCTTACCTTGGCATTTCTCCAGGATGTGAACGCTCTCTCCCAGCTCCAATGTCAAGGAGTGAGGCACGGCGCTCCGGAAGGCGAAGATCGCTGCGTCGCCGCCACGCCGGTCGATACGAGAGAAGAAAAGAATGCCTCCATCGTCACCACCCACGGGTGCCTCGGAATAACGGGACCTTTCGCTAGTCGGCCGCGAAGCCGGCGGCGACCGGCTCCGTTGCGCCGGGCCGACCGATGGGTGGGCGGCTCAACTGCTAAGTTCCGTTTAGATTAGGTTGGTAGGTGCGAGCCGGGCCGCTAGCGGCTCCGGCTCAACATCTAGCCCGCCCGCCTCTTGGCAGAAAATGGCCCGGGACAGCCTCCGTCCTCCCCGAAAGAGGGTTGGGGTCGCGGACAAAGGGAAGGGACCACCATTACTGGATTTAGCCGTCAAATCATTGAGCCGACGTGCGCCGGCTTTTCCATCTGGGTCAGGGTGAAACAACCAAAGCACCCCCCCCCCCCCGATCAATTGCCACGTTGCGGCATCTGCCGCCATTTGGGCAAAAAGCGGATTAGAGCCAGGCGGAGAAGGCCCAAATCCTGAAGGATTACCCTCCGCACGAGCAAGACCGAAGTGGGCAGACGTGAACGGGAACGGAGCAAAACGGAGCGGAACAGAACGGAAGCGACGATTTGACAGAGACCGAGGGTCTGAATGGACAGAGGCGGGTTGACGAGACGATCGGAAAGGCCCAGGTGACGCGAGCGCTGGCGAGGGTTAGCTCCAACTCTGACCCTATTGGGGGCTACTGCTGCTTGCCAGCTGCTAATCCCAAAAGAACAAAAACAATAACAAAGTCAGCGGGCGCTTCGGGCGACTGCGAAAAAAAATGTAATCACATCAACTTAGTGACCTAAATACGCCCGTGTGAATGCGCGTGAAAGAGGCCGTGCGTCTGCGTGTTTGCTTGCAGAAAGAAAGAAAAAGCCAGGCTGAAAATCCTTGGGCTTTTTTTGGGACGCTACTCGTAAAATGTTGCCATCGAAAAAAGGTGGACGAGCGGATGGTGGATGGACTCGCACACATGCGCGTTCAAGTGGCTTAGCCCAGTGCTCTACATTCACAGGACCTGATCATCAGGACAGAAAAAAATAAATAAATAAATACAATAACAAAAAAAAAAACACAGACGAGTGTAAGCGGTACTAAGGGGAAAAAGGCCTCTCCGCGACCCGCTTTCGAAGCCACCGGCCCAACCTAAGCGGCACGCTCGTTCTCCGTGAAATATTCATGTGCCGCAAAGAACATCTGTGGGTAAAATATGAATGAGAAGGAAGCGCAAAGACCAAAGTCCGCGCAAGAGGGGCAGGCGAGGGGGGCTCCGACTCTTCTTTGATGGAGCGTCCCCGAAAGTGACTTTTGTGCCATTCGACCGTGCACCCCCGGATCACGTGCTCATTCGGCAGAGGGGGTCGGAAAAGACGCGCACTTACCCACTCCCAACTTCTCGTCCTCGGTCAGCCTCCACATGACGTCACGGCCGCGCTTTCACCGTCCGTCTTCAGGGAAGCGTCCAATAAGCTAAGGCAGAGGGCACACAAAGTCCAAAAGCGGCCACGGAGAAGAAAACTTGGAGCATCGTCACCGTCATCGACTGGGGGGGGGGATGCGATGCGACGTCACGCTCCTCTTCGTCTCCTCTAACGGGAACGCGCGCCGCCGCCGCCTAAGAGGATCATCGGGGACGCGCTTCATTTCACGCGCGGGACCAAGGGCCAATGAGGTCGGGGCTATGGCGCTGTGTCCACACACACACATTGGAGAAGCCGTCCTCGACCAAACCATTGGCAGCTTGAGCGCGCACGAGCGAGCGAGCGAGCGTCTTTGGAATTGGCTCTTCCATTTGTTTGGGGCTCACCCTCCTCAACTTTCTTTAGCCCTTCTTCAGCAGACAGCCATTCCAAAGTTGACTGATTGACACCACCTACACGCCAATCACCTTACTCACCTGCACTCTGACATTAGAAGTACCCTTCCTCCATTGAGAAGAACTATTTTTCCTGGAAATATCATTTATTGGGAAATTGACATTGTGGGGAACGCAAAAGAAAAAGGCAGACTTGGAGAGGAAGACGCTTTCTTTGCGTGTCGGCCGGCTAGCGCGCCTTGCGTCCGGCTAGCGTGGTTTGCGTCCGGCTTGCGTGCCTTGCGTCCAGCTAGCGTGCCTTGCGTCCAGCTAGCGCGGCTTGCGTCCAGCTAGCGCGCCTTGCGTCCGTCCTCCCACAGCATGACGGCCACTCCGTGCAGGAGGACGGCGCCCAGAATGAGGAAGGTGCAGGCCACGGGGCCCAAGGACAGGAGGGCGCCGGCGACGTAGCAGACCCCCAGTGCCAGGATGTTCCCGTAGCTGGCCAGCGGACGGAGGCAGAGGCGGGCCGGACGCCCGGCCGGAGCGCCCAGGTAGCGGCGGCCCAGACGGCCGGCCAGATCCCGCCGCGAGCACAGCTCCGCCATTTGACCTTCGAACTGAAGAGAGGCGATGAGGGGTTGGGGTTAGGCTCAAGCCCAAGCTTCTCCTCTCCGCGCCCCTCGGCACGCCATCCGTCTCTTACTTTGGCGTTGAGCAGACAAGACAGCCGGTAGAGGAGGCGCACCAGGGGGGCGTTCTCGTAGCTCCTGATGGGCTGAAGCTCCGGGTCCCCTCGATACGTCACGTCCAACCGCCGCAGGCCGTTTATCATCTGCGAGTCACACACACACACACGTCAAAGTCTGGTGCCTCCGGTAGCCGCATCTATTTCGCCCAACCGCAGCCAAGAATTTAGGTGGTCACCTGCATCCTTCCCAGGTCGGTGAGGACAGGGCCGTCTTCTCCCGGGACGCAATCGGGCAGGCGCTCCGACTCACCCTCGTCCCCGTCGGATGCGGCGTTGGCGACGAGCTGCGTCAGCTGGCTCTGGTTCAGCTGGAAGACAACGGCGGCGGCGGCAAAGCTTAGCCAACGGCACCGGGAGGGGTTCCAGAGTGGGCTCGGCTAGGCCATGGGCTTTGCCAAGGACCTTGAAAATGGTGCACAAGTTCTCCAGCGCCCGGTCCAGGAACTCGTGAGTCTTCTTTAGACACTCGCCGCCGTCCTCTGCCTCGACGCCGCAGAGGCCGTTTTCGGAATCCGCTGCCGGCGCCGCCAACCAGCTCAGGAAGGACCTGTTGGCCGCGGCTTGACCGGAGCGGTCCGACACGCGCTTGGCCGTCTGCCTGGCTCCGGCCAGCACCCGGACCGACTTTAGCACCTGAGACGGATAGAGGAAAGGCGTGACGTCGACGGGAAAGGGCGCGACGCCGGCGGGAAAGGGCGCGACGCCGGCGGGAAAGGGCGCGACGCCGGCGGGAAAAAGGCCCGATGCCTACTGCGCGCTTTCGGCGGGCCTCGCCTGGCTTCGCAGCTCGGGGCCGAACATCTGCCTGTAGCGACAGTCCTGGCCTTCCAGGGCGTACACGTGGCTCTTGACCCGGAAGACGGCGTCGGTGGCGGCGCGCTGACGGGCCGAGGCCGGTCCGGCCCCCTGGCCGGGCGTCGGGTAGCCTCGCGGCTGCCGGTGGTGTGGGACCAGCTCGGGCTCCAGGAACAGCTGCTCCGCTGCGGATCGCAAGATGGGGTTGTCAATCCATCCATTTTTTGGGGGTCCCCACCATACGGGGACCGTGCCTTTCTAAATATCCGGCACACCGAGCAAGGGCGTCTTTTTTTTCCGTCGTCGGAGACGGGCGGGGATTCCTCGGAGCGGGAGCGGACGGTTCTCCGGCCCGCCGCTCGTGCGCCCGTCGTACCTTTGTGGATGAGGTCGGCCAGGTCGGGCTGAGAGAAGACTTTGGACACCCTGAAGAGCATCAGGGCGTTCTTGGCGTTGACCAAGTCCGTGCGCATGGCTCTGTTGAGGAAGACCTGGAAGAGTTTGGTGTAAACCAGCAGGTTCTCCTGAACGAAGGACTCCCTGCCGGTCGGCGTTAAGTTAGCCGGCGTCCGGAGCGGGGCGAGACGGGACGGGACGGGACGGCTCCCACCATCTTTCGGGGTCGCTTCCGCCGCCGCGGGCCCCGCCGCCCTTGTCGTCGGCGTACCTCCACGGCTGAACGTAGCTCAGCCACGTCTCCAGCACCTGCGCCCAGCGGACGGACGCTCAGAGGCCGGGGAAAGCCGGAGCCGCCGGGCCCTTGGGAAACGGGGAGCCACGTACCGCTCGGAAGGAGGCGTCCAGGGGCCAGTGGCCGAAGCAGTGCTGCAGGAAGAGGAAAAGCTTCTGCCGGACGAACCGCTGGAGCGCCACCCTGAGCCAGAGGCGCCGCGTCAAGACTTTGAGAGCGCTTCTCCCAGACGGCGCCCGGGCTCGTCGTGGTCGCTCCCCTCCGGCGACGACCGGCGGGAGCCCGGACGACGCCTCACCTCTTAAATTCCTCCAGGGGGCCGGCGTGCGAGTGGGTCGGCGACGACGCCGGATGATCGGGCTTCAGGCTGTTGGAGAAGGCGTGCAGATGTTTGACCAGCAGACGCACCGCCAAGACGTGCTCCTCGCTCGGGCTGAACGGTTCCTGTGGGCAAAGAGACGAGACGGACCGATCAGACGCTTGCCGGCGCTCTGCCGGGGGACCGGGGTCCGATGGCCTCTGACCTTTCTGGGGCAAAAAAAAAAACCCAAAATCAATCAATAAATAAAAGGAGCCCCGACGGGTCAGGGGCCGGACCTCGGCGCCCCTGCCGAGACGTCCAAAAGCGGACGGCCGGGAAGTCGCCGACGGCGGACCGCCCTCCTTCCGTCCGCCTTTGTCGCACGCGACGAACGGCGGCGTTCGAACAAACCGGCGAGCAAAGCCAAGCGGAGGGCATTCCGTCGTCAAGGATACGCCGGGGGTTGAAAAAAGTTCTAATCCCGAGAAAAGCTTCCATTTTTGTATTGCCCGTTGACGCAGTAGGGATGATTTTCAGCGGATCTTTCCGCATCGCTCTGCTCGTTCAGATCACCAAAAGACCAAATGCGGCGTCTCCCGGACGAGGATGAGAAGGGGTGGGACCTCGTTTTAGCGTTCACCTGAGCACTTATGCCACCCGTAGCCAGGAAGAATTTCCTGGGACAAAGTGCAATGGCAAGGCTCCGTCCAGGACTCGAGAAAGCCAACAAATTGGAGAGTGGCCAAATTAGTTGGACAAGTTGACAGGTGAGGTTTCCCGGCGCGCCCCGTAAGGGTGACACTGACCCTTAGAACGCAGCTTGAACCATCGGCTTGGGGTCGTCGGCCGTCGACGCGTGGGACTCGACGCGACGGCCGACCGCCGTCCGTCCGTGCTTTTGGTGGAATACGGCGGCCACTTTTCACGCCAGCTGGGGGCATTTGGCCAGCCCGCCATTTTGGAACACGGCCGAGAAGCCAGGGTGAAGACGCTTTTTTTGCCAAATTAAAGGGAGCAAACATGATTTCCAAAGCACTCACTTTGCCAATCTGTGCTCAACCAATCCGTTTTGGGGGAAAGAAGGGGCCTGGTTTTTGGCTCACGGGCCGCCTTCCATGCTACCGGTCGGGTACTCAGCCCTAGTCTCGAGCGGGGCTGGAGGTGACCGCGGCGGGAGGGGGGAAGGGCGAGGGCGGTTGCGAGAAAGCCGGCCGGCCAGCGAGAAGGTTCAAGTACTTGGTAGTTGTGGAGGTTGCCCGAGCCCGGCGGGCTGTGAGGGTGGCACGGCGTGCTGGACATAGTCAGGCGGTACTGGAGCAGCGCCAGCTGTGGAGCCGTAAACCACCGGGGTTAGGACGAGGAGAAGGACGGCACATAGGGCGAAAAAAGGAGAAGCAAAAGCGAGGGGAGGCCACGGGAGGGACAATCGGGAGAACACCAGAAGGAGACACAAAAAAAAAAAAAAAAAAAAATCAGGCTAAACGGCGGCAAGAGACGACCGTCTCTCGCCGGGCCGGCCTTCCTCTCTGGGCTGGCTTTTGCCCCGGCCGCGCTAAAAGCCGAGCGCCGCGGGCTCCGCTTAAGATGTCTGCCGACCGAAAGGACGCGGGTCCACCCCGAAAAGCGGCACCGCTTCCTCCGCCCGCCCGCCCGCCTAACCGGCAGGGGACCCGAGGTTACGACGGGCGGCGGAGAGACCGGGCCAAAACGCCGGTGCGCGCGACCTGAGGCGGCCGCCGAACCAAGACGGGGCGGGATTCCGCTTACCTTCACCTGAGGAGACTGAAGCTTCTGGTACATCTCTAAAGAGTAGTGATGTAGCCACACCTCCACCAACATCTGCCACACAAAGACTCAGAGGTTGGAAGAGTCCCTCCCTCGGGCAAGGAGCGGCCGAAGAGATCCGGCCGCACGCGGAGGCGCGGCCCCGCCCGACCTCCGTCCTCCCGACGGCCCACCCGCCCGCCCGGCCGGCCGGCACCTGCAGCAGCGTTTCAGAGCGCCAGATTTCTTGGGCGGCGGGGTCGGCGTTGACCGACGGCTGGTGGAAGATGTGTGGCTTGAGCAGGCTGGGACTGTGGACGCCGTAAGCACCCAGGGACACGTTGGCCGATCTGGGGACGACGGGGGTCAAAACGGGTGGGTGGCCCGGGCCGGGAAGCCGGCGCTTACCTCGGAGAAGGCGCGCTGACCGGGCCCCTGTTGTCGAAAAAGGGTGATGGGGGAACGCTCCCTTCAGTAGGCAGGAAGTACTTGAGGTACATGTCCACCAGGACAAAGTAAGCGCTGTCAGCGGTGGCACCGCCGCCACCGCAGCCGTGTTGGCCCGCCGGGAAGTACTGCAACACGTCAGAAATAATTAATCCACCAGGGGGCGCTCGTGCTTTCATTCCTGTCGATTTTCCTAGATGGGATTCCACCAGTTCATCTGTCACTTTTGGCCTCATGTGGTCATGTGATAGCTTGCAATGTAACCGGAGTTGGGCACCCCTGCTCTACTGGAGGCGTCACGGGCCCCCGGGGCCCCGGGGCCGTACGTTCTCTCACCTTTGGCGTGATGAGGCAGGTCGCAAAGGAGAACATGAAGAACTCAAACGGATCTGCACCAGATGGAGGGAGGGGAAGGACTCAGTCGGCCGGGGGCCGGGCTCCGGGGACCGGTCGGGGGCGCAAAGGATACTCACTCAGCATCAAGTTGGGCGTCAGCACACCGGACACGGGAAAGTGCGTCCGGTAGTGAAAGAGCGGACAGTCGGGCAGCACGCCTTCCTGGATGCACGTCCTCACCGGAGCCTGGGCAAAAGACGGGTCAAGACGAGCGTCGTCGGGGGGCCTCCCGAAAAAGACTCACCGGCAAATAGTTGACGGGGACTTCGTATTTGTACTCCTCGGCCTGAAGCTTATACACCATTTTCATGATGGGTCCGCTGGCCGGGCAAAAGACGCAACCTCAGTTCGGTGCGCAGGAGGAGGGCGCTCACCTGGGCGCGAGGCACGTGGGAGGACGAGGCTCACCTGGGCGCGAGGAAGTCCACCACCGGCGCAAAGTCTTGGCAACGTGAGTGGAGGAGGCGCAGGTTCCAACCCGCCAGGATGCCGTCCAGGCTTCCGAAGATGTTCTCTGCCAACCAGGAGAAAATGGCGTGTAGCTCCTAGAGTCACGCAGAAGAAGAAGAAGAAAAAAGCTCCCGTTAGCGTCTTCTTTTCTTCCCCGTGCATCCCCGGGCAAGAGTTGCACCTTGGCGTGATGGTCGTCAATGATCTTGGCCAGGTCTCGACACCGCTGCGTCAGCGTTTTTCCAGGCGAGTCCACTTTCAGGTTGGCCTGAGGAAGGACGGGACGGGGTCGGTCGTCGCGATCGACCGTCGGGGAATCGAGTGGTGTCGGGTCGGCCCGGCACGGGAGTCCACTGACCAGGAGGAAACCGGGATGCTGCAAGCCAGGAGCGGCCATTGAGGACGACGCTCGGCCCGACTCTCCTCGGAGACGGCGGAAAAGCGCAAAGGACGATTGAGATGCGATGCAACGTCCCGCGGTCAAGCCCCCCTGCGCTCGACGGAAAAAACAAACAAAGTCAAGCTAGGGTGTGCATCACGGACGGCAATGGGACTTGGTGGCTTTGTTCACTTAAAGCAGTTTTCAAAAGAACCTGAGATAGACTGAAGCTAGCTCGTTCCAGAGTGGAACTCAAGTATTCCCATCAAAATGTGATGTTGGACTTGGAAATCAAAGTCCTTCGAAAGGACTATATTCCCCGTCATATCTCAGAGATGGAGCGGTGCTTTGGGGTATTGCTATTACTCTCCATCCCTATGATTTCCAATGATCATTTTTGGAATACAACAACCTTTACTCTGAAGTCACCCCGATGTGTTATCGCTAATGCACATCATAGAAACGTCGAAACGATCTAAATACGAGGGAATACAATAGAATCTAATCTAAATGAAAGGTGGGGGTAGCTTGACTTCTTTTTCCGATCCTGCAAAGTCACGACACGACAAATGCGACGACAAGCGAAGCAGTCAGTGGCGCCTAAGCAAGAAAAACTACTTTTGTGCCACCAGCGCACCGAAGCTAGCTAGTTAGCTACTAGCTCGCGAGAAGGGGGAAAAGCACAAATAATGGCTGAGGTGTGAGAAAAGGTCAGCGTTGGCAATGTCCCCAACCTTTTGCGAGTCTTGCAGGAGGATGAAAAACTCGTCCAATTGTTTCTCTCGTCTTCCAAAGTTAAACAGCTCTTGAGACAGCCGCCAATGGACTCTCTTCTTCGTTGCGCCGTCTTCTTCTTCGGTGGTTTCAAAACATAGTTTTCAGCGCACTAGCGCCTCCTCTCAATCGGGTGGAGAACGGCAAAAGTATGCGGTGGCAAATTCTAACACGCTTTGGTGTGGTGTGGATGGTGGGGCACCAAGAGATGAAATCACCACAGAGGTCAACCCTGAGCATTTAGACCAGAGGTCTCCAAACCGGTCCTGTAGGGCCGCTGTGGGTGCAGGTTTTTGTTCCAACACAAACAGTTTAACTAATGAGGTTTCTGCTGAAAAAAGAAGCACCTTACTGCAATCCACTGATTTCACTTCTAGGATACCATATTGGTGGAAAGGTTTCCTCTTACCGGTTGGAACAAAAACCTGCACCCACTGCGGCCCTTTCTGGAATAGTTTGGGGACCACTGATTTAGACTTTTCTTGCTTGTTGATGTCTGAAGACAAGCTGGCCACGTTGATGGGAAGCAGTACAATGCTGACTTCCTGTGATTGTGATGATGTTCCCAAGAGAAATCCAGGAGGAAACGCCGCCCGACAGGGCCTCCGTGCGCGTCTCATACCGGCTCTCTAAAGGGCGCCGCTCATCCGCTTGATGCCAAGGGCCCGTTTTCATTTTATGGTCGAGACTCGTTGCGGCGCGTGAGGCGAGACGCCCCGGCGTTTTGACGTCAAGGTCCTCGTGGACGATGACTCAATGTTGACAAAAGGGGAGGAACGCCGAGCGTCGTCGTCGCGGTCGTCGCCACGGCGTGTACTCTTCGTTTGTGTGAGCAAAGAGACGTGGCATTGTGAAGAGAAGCTGGGGGGTTGGGGGGTCCACTTGCTTGCTGACCAGGGTGGGCAAGCTAGCTACGGTTAGGGTGGGATAGTTTGCTAGTTTCCTTCGGTTAGGGTGTGAGAACCTTGACAGAGCAAGTGATTAGTTTCGCTCATTTCAAATGGTTTGAATTATAGTTAGGGATGCCGTTAACCCTTGGAATGACATTTTTGGAGCGATTGCTAAAAAGGGAAATTTGACCAATTATTATTGTCATCATCATCATCATCATCTCAATCAGTATCATTTAATTTTGTTAGCTTGATTGTTTGATATGACATTTCTCAATCAAAGTTGATCAAAACTATTGATTTTCTATGATGGTGCTGTGGGTTAGAACCTTAGGCAAGCTTCTCTTACTTTACTGTCAAATGATTGGTCTCCCGCCGCCAGCGGGCTTTGTTGTGAAAGTCCCGAGCGGAACCGCTGGTTTGTGGCGCTAGCGGAAGACTGAACAGGGGGCGGGGCGGGGCGGGTTTCGGGGCGGGGCCAAGTAAGCTGAGTGACAGCCACGGAATCAACAGGTGATCCTGTCGGAACCAGTCGGCCGAGCGACAACCGGGAAGTGGCTTCGCTTCGCCTGGCTGTCGTCGTCTTCCTCTCTCTTTTTCTTTCTACTTTTGCTTCCTCCTCGTCGTGTCGCTCGCTCGCTCGCTGGGATCGCGTCTCTCTCGGTGAAAGTCGGATGAAAGTTTGCTGTTGCGGCGGCGGCGTCGGCCAGCAGCAGGACCAGGACCCGGACCAGGACCCGGACCAGCACCAGAGCCGCAGCAGCCAGCACCCGCTCGAGACGAGATGAGTTGGTCGGAGAGCCTTCGCCCGGCCGCCGGAGGCCGCAAGCCCCTGGGCAAACTGGCGGCGCGCCTCGAGGAGCTGAAGAGCCCGTGGAGGCAGGTGTCGCCGGAGCTGGAGCTCAGCCACAACGAGGCCGCCCGCCTGGCCACCGACGCGCTGCTCGAGCACGGCGAGCGCGAGTACCGCCGCGTCCTCACCGACGAGCGCGAACTCAGCTTCCTGTCCGAGGAAGAGATGGTGTACATCGCTGGCCACCGGGACCGGGAGCCGGAGGCGCCGGACCCCGAGAGGACCGGCGCCGAGGTGGGAAGAGCGAGCGGCGGCATCGGCGGCATCACCGGGCCCGCGCCGCCGCTGCCGCTGGGACAGGGTGACGACGATGATCCGCAGTTCCACGCCGAAGCCGAAACCGAAGCCGGTCGGAGCGGCGACGGCGACGACGACGACGATGACGATTGCGGCGACGCGGTGTCGGAACTGACCTCCGGGACGTACTTCCCCACCATGACCGACGAGGAGCCGCCCGTCCTCGAGCTGGGCTGGCCGGAAGCCCCGCTCAGGTACGGGCCCTCGGAGACGCAGATCTACTTCCAGCGGGACAAGAGCGTCAACGTCAAGGACACCATTCGCTCGCTCATCAACAAGGCCAAAAAGGTGAAGAAGCTGCGCGCGCGCGCACGCACGCACGCACACAAACAAATATCACATTTGAGGGGCGTCAATCTAGTCGCAGTCTAGTAAACAATACATGACGTGGAGTGCAAATAATGAAACTATTACAAAAAGGAGGGCAATGTCAACAACACGGGCAACCAATGTTTTCATTTACAAATGTGCGACGTACAACTGATTCTCACAGGTTAAAAAAAGTGATTTATGAGCTAACGCGTGATTTGCGGTAAACTCTCTAAACTAATTTGCTATTCAGACTCCGCTCATCTGGAGGAATTTTGACAACTTGAACTAAGTCTGCTTGACTCGTTTTGGCTCCAAAATGACCTGACAAGGTAGCGTTATTTTGAAAATTCAACCTTGACTGACTGTAGCAAGTCATTTGCACTCCATTTCCACGTCCGTCCGTTCGTCGAAACCCTCGCCCGAGGGGTCCCCCTTCGCGCCCCCGAGTTGTGGCGGGAACTTTTCCCCAAGCGCCCGGACACCGACGCGCGATGAGCCTTTTCTTTTTTGACGAGGTCTCTCGGCGGCAGGTGATCGCGCTGGTCATGGACGAGTTCAGCGACGTGGATTTGCTGTGCGACCTGATGGAAGCGTCCTGCAAGCGCAGGGTGCCCGTCTACGTGCTGCTGGACCACAAGAAGCTGCACCTCTTCACGGACATGTGCGCCGCGCTGGACGTGCACGCCGTCAACTTGAGCGTAAGCTCGCCGTCAAGTTGAGCGCGAGTTCGCCGCTCCTCGACGTCAACTTGAGCCCCGGCTCGCCTCTCTGCTCGCCGCTTGGCCGCTCACGCCGCTTTTTCTTCCCATCAGAACATGCGCATCCGTAGCGTGTGCGGCGACACCTACTGCGCCAAGAGCGGCAGGAAGTTCAGTGGCCGGGTCCTGGAAAAGTTTCTCATCGTCGACTGCGAGGAGGTCATCGCCGGCTCTTACAGGTCAGCCGCCACGTGGGCTCCGTTGGGCGAAAGCTTCCCACCACGGGGCGACTCGCCGGCAACCCCGCTACCGAGGCCCGGCGAGTCGCCCGCTCACCGTTTGGCGGCCCCGGGCATGACGCTACTCGCGCTCGGTGGAATGAAGGATGGGCGAGGGCGAAGCTGCGCTGTCAGGAATGTGACACTCGACAGCTGGGTGCGGCTGCCAATCACTTTCACATCCTTACTGCTGCCCGCCTATTACATTGAATGTCCTTTCATGCGCCTTTAGGATTTTTTAATAGAAAGCAATGGAATGGTGTCCCCTCCGCTCATCTGGATTGGCCTGTAAAATACACTAGGTTAGCCAACTTCCTATTAAAAGGATTAGCACCAGTTAATATAATGCACTAATTGGGCATTGGGGGGGGGGGTCTGTACTTGGTCACAGTCTTTGCTCCTCGCTCACTAACGGTAAGGGGTTAAGGTCTGGCCAAGCCGCTGTAGAAATTCTTTTCCATTCCAGTATATGCTGTCATTTCGACGAAATCCATTACTCTCCGACAACTTGCTATCTGTAGAACAGGGAGCAGAAAAAGGTACGGGCGTCAAAATTGGATTGTTTGCGTACTGGCCGAGGTGTTATTTACATCCTTCCCGACCTTAGCAAACGTTAGCGGAGGGGCACCGCCCAACCTAGCCCGCGTTTTCCACTCGCCAATCGGTCAATTCCAGTCGGGCATCGGTCCTTTCGGTGGAAACGTGGCGGCTTCCGCCGTTCCCGCCCTTCGGGGACCGGGACGGGCCGTTCCGCGCTAGCGTCGTATCGAACCGCCGTCACCGGCGCCGAGTTAAGGCGCCGCGTTGTTCTCGACTGAGTGCACCGTGGCTACGTCGAGAGCGCAAAAGTCGTCCTCGGCTGCCGATGGCCGCCACCGTTTGAGAATTTGACAATTGACACGTCGCCATTCCGGTCGTTCCGGTTGCGGACCGACGCTGGCGGCGAGCCAGGCCGTGCGAATAGTCCCAGCGAGAAGAGCACTGACAATATCCGCGGGCTGCCTCGCCTTCGGCGTCACCCCAGGTGGGGGGTTTGGGTCAGAACCTGTTATAAGCCGTGACTTGTATCACTGGCGTGGGACGCAATGTCTCACCGGTGTGTCTGCGTGCGTGTGTGCAGCTTCACGTGGCTGTCGTCGCAAGTCCACAGCAACGTGGTCCTGCACTTCTCGGGGCGCATCACGGAGAGCTTCGACCGCGAGTTCCGCTGCTTGTACGCCGACTCTCAGATCATCGAGTGTTTTCAAAACGACGAGGACGAAGACGAGGCCCTCCCGTACTTCCCGGCGTACCGGGCGCCGCCGCTCCCCTCGGCGCCGCTCGTCAAGGCCGACCTGCTTTCCGACAGGTAGGTCGTCTCGCTCCGGGACGCGAGGTTGGGCGGCAAAGCCCCTACGGTAGAGGCCGGCCCGGGGGATTTCCGGCTCAAAAAGTGCCGCGTTGGCATCCGGCGGTCGCCGGTCAAAGTGAATCGGGCGTCGGTCGTTGTCAAAGGGAGCCAAAGAGTTCATCTGGGGTCACGTCTGCGTCATTTGGGGGTATTTTGAGAGCCGGCGGCTTTTTGGGGGCTTTGCGTGGCTTCCCGTCCATTGGAGGGCGCTGGTGGATTTCCAGGTCACTCCCCGTGGCTTTCCCGCTCAACTCTTTGGCTCCCGTCGACGAGTCGCCGCGGTGGCGGAACGAGTGGGGTCGCTCCGGCGGGTGACGGCGCCTTCCTCTCCTCTCCTCTCCCGGCAGGCAGAGGCACGATTCCGACGAGTCCAGCAGCCGTTCGGGCAGCAGCGTGTCCAGCGTGAGGGCGGCGCCCGCTCCCACCTCCAACCCCATCTATCAGGTGACCCGGGGTCAAGAGCGAGGCGAGGACTCGCGGCAGATCCCGGGGGCGCCGCGGCCTTCGTCCAACGGGGGGAGCCACCGGAGCCCGCGCTTGGAGCGCCGCCCTCCCATCTACGGTCTGGATCGGAGCAAGGGCCAGGCGGCCGAGGGCATGTGGTCCCAGCGGGGGGGCCCGGCCTCCAAGTTCCAGCAGCTGGGCCTGTACGAGCACATGTTCCATGCCACGGCGCCGGCGTCTCGCCTGCACCGGAGCCACACCCCGCCGCCGCTGGTCACGGAAGGCAAACTGGGCTACAGGCACAGGAGCTCGTCCAATCACTTCCTCCACAATCTGGCGGACTTTTACCTTCCTCCGGGGGGGGCGGCAGCGGGTGCGGCGGCGGGTGCGGCGGCCGGAGCGGTGGCGCCGGGAGCGGCGGCGGCAGGAGCGGCGAGCCAAGACCACTTGGCCAAGTCGGCCTCACCTCACAGCACGCCGGCGCGGGGGGCGGCCGAGCTCTCCCGGAACGAGACCGTGGGCCGGCAGGCTCCGCCCCCGGAGGGGAGCCCCGGCGAGCACGAGCAAATCAATCGGCAGGACCAGAAGCGCATGACGCTGGGTCACAGCAAGCTGGATCTGGTCAACCAGTACAACAAGATGAAGTCCAAACAGGTGTACAGCCGCTTCGAGCTCAAGACCTCGCAGTGAGCTCTCGCTAACCGACGCCGTCGGCGCCGGCCGGCGACTCCAACCCGCCCCCGGCGTGTTTCCAAATCTCCGCCTCTTACCTCCCGGGACCAGTGGGGCCCGGCCCGGCCCGGCCCGGCCCGACGGAAGCCGAACGCCTGACGGCTCCGAAGTTCTCCTCTGGGCCGGCAAATGTCGTGACATTCCCACGGGATTCTCTTCGGGGGGTCCCGTCGACTGAAGGGGGTGCGGCTCAGCATGGAAGTTGGCCAAAAAGCCGGATGAATGGGGGGGGAGGTTAGGGGGTTCCGATTAGAGCCAAACCTGGATGTTTCCTTTTCCCCCCTTTCTTTTTGGGGAAGAAATCCTTTATGACTTTGCGTTCCATTGTCAACTGTGGTCATTTGAGGGCGCGCCAGGATCAATTTCCTTCGGTGCCACTGGTATATGCTCTGGCGTCGGTCCCTTGGTCAACTGCAAAAAAAAGGACATGTTGAATACCGCCGCTGACGTGAGCTGTAGTCGTGGGGACGGAGACGCGACGGTTAACGTGGCGGGAGGGAGGGACTTTAGCCTCCGTCTGCGTTAGTTTAAATCGGAGGCCAGCGGGTGTTTGCATATTTTCTTGCGTAAAATCCCTAAGTGTCCGAGAAAAGAGACCTTTTCTACCGCCCACGTGGGGATCGGAGCGCCTTTCACAAACATGGCCTTGTTGCCCGTACAAAAACATCTTTGGAGCCAATGGGAGCGCTGACGTCACGGCCCGAAAGGCCACGTTTTCTCTCTCGCTGGTAAACAGAGGAAACCTTTCAAACAATAGTGGACGTTTTGTAGCCAAAAACTCAATTTCTCGGTATTTCCATGTCATCCAATAACGGTGAGAATGGGAATTCATTTTGGTTGGCTTTTGTACCACTTTGAATAAAATCCAATTTGAGCGGTCTTGGGTGTAAATTGATGGCGCCAACTCAGCTCCTTTCTTCAGATGTCTTACGAGTATGGCCCCAATTCACCAAAAGATGATAAAAAGACAAACACAGAAAGAAGTCCACCACCCAAATGGTAAGAGAACGAAAGGTTTATCTGATAAAAATCCATTAGGATTCAGGAAGCCAAATACTGCAAAGGAGGGAGGAGTGGGTTCAACTGGGCCTTTTCCAAGATGGCCTCGCCCGGCACGGAGTAGGACGTTTGACCGATCCGCTTTCGCTTCTCGCGATAGCTCAACTCGTGCACGCCAACATCTTATGTTGGTGGAACGTCGCAGTCTGTGGGCGGAGCCGAGTCGCCAAACATGAGTCCGTGCGTAGTCCCTCTCTGAGACTTGTTTCTTGTCCTTGCTTTATTTTTTTAATGCTCTGCACGATGGGTTCCAGGGGAAGTGCTTCACAAAGTTTGTGCTTCCATGGACAACACTGGGGACGGGCAAGAAATATCCAAAGGTCAAGTGCCTAACTTTCGAGGCATTCTCTAATCTAGGAGTCTACCGTAATCCTGTGTGTGGGACGTCGTCACTCACTATCATTTTTGAACGGGCACTTCTGCGAACGACTGGCACGCTTTGAAACAGGCATCTTGCAGGCGAGCATTTCGACTCCTTGGCCAATCGTATCGCGAAGATAACTCTACGTCATCAGAAAGGGCAGGGCCCCGAGCAAATCGGCTACGTCGAGCGGCTCGACGTCACGACGGAGGCGTCGGGCGGAAGTGAACGCACGTGAGGTCCGGCAAGAAAAAGGCAATCGCGCGTCAATCGGAACGAGGCCAAAAAAGGCGCAACATTTGCTTGCGTCCTTACGTCCTTACCTCGCTCGTTTTCTCGGGTACGTCCTTACCTCGCTCGTGCTCTTCTGCCTGGGCGCCCTCAGCCAAATTCGCTAGCTAACTAGCGAGCGTGCTACCGTGCTAGCGTGCTAAGTGCAACTCACCTTTCTCTCTCTTCGAACGCGAAGCTTCTTCTCGCCATGGCGGTCCGAGCGTGCTTCGAGAAGAACAACGAGATCGGCTGCTTCGCCAAACTCACCAACACCTATTGCCTGGTCGCCATCGGCGGAGCGGAAAACTTTTACAGGTGAGCGAGCGAGCGAATGAACGCTGGCCCGAGGAGGCAGGAAGGAATGACGTCATACCTGACTTCTTTTCAGCGTCTTCGAAGGCGAGTTGTCGGAAAGCATCCCGGTGGTCCACGCCTCCATCGCCGGCTGTCGCATCATCGGACGCATGTGTGTGGGTGAGTGAGCGAGCGAGCGAGACGGAAGCCGAGCCGGAGAAGGCTCTCGTCTTGCGGACGTGCCCTGACCTCCGCGCCTATTTTTAGGGAATCGCCACGGGCTGCTGGTCCCCAACAACACCACGGACCAGGAGCTGCAGCACATCCGCAACTGCCTCCCGTCTTCGGTCGCCATCCAGCGCGTGGAAGAGCGTCTGTCGGCGCTGGGCAACGTCATCGCCTGCAACGACTATGTGGCGCTGGTCCACCCGGACCTGGACAGGGTGGGCCGCCCGCGGCCGTCTCCTCCGCTTCGGCGCCGCCCCTTCCTCACCCGCCGGCTCCCGCTTTACTCCCCAGGAGACGGAGGAGGTGCTGAGCGACACCCTGAAGGTGGAGGTCTTCCGCCACACGGTGGCCGATCACGTGCTGGTGGGCTCGTACTGCGCCTTCAGCAACAGGGGCGGCCTGGTGCACCCCAAGACGTCGGTGGAGGACCAGGACGAGCTCTCCTCGCTGCTGCAGGTCCCCTTGGTGGTGAGCATGGGCCGCCGCCGCCACCGCCGCCGGCACGTGGGAGCCCCCCTGACGCCACGCGTCCCCAGACGGGCACCGTCAACCGGGGAAGCGAGGTGATCGCGGGGGGCCTGGTCGTCAACGACTGGTGCGCCTTTTGCGGACTGGACACCACCAGCACCGAGATGTCCGTCATCGAGAGCGTCTTTGGCCTCGGGGACCGAGCGCGGCCCGCTGACATCACCGCCACCATGAGGGACTCGCTCATCGACAGGTCGCTAACGCCGCCTCGCTAAGGGGGGTGGGGGGATTGCCGTAATTGACACCATTCTCCTGCCGTGTTCTGCTGGCGTGTAGCATGGCCTGAGACCACGTCGACCCGCCCGGCGACCGACCGACGAGACGTTGGCCGCCCCCTAAAGCGGGAGACCCCTCGTCCCGGTCGCTCCGACCTTTTTCTTGGATCCTGAGCCCACTTTGTTTTTGGAAGAAACAAGTGTGACTGCTACCTTTTCACGTGCCTCCCAACTGTCCTTGGGCTTTTTTTCTAAGATGGCTACAATAAAATGTGGAGAAAGACAAGCGTTCCTTTATCTTGGCGACATTAAAAGCACCACTTTCATTTTGACAATGTTGAAGTTTAACAGACAAGGCGCAGCGGAGTGTCACGCAAAGAGAAGAGGCTCATTTTAGGGTTAGATGAAGACTCAATTAGCAACTTTGGCCGCCCCCGGGTAGGCGCACGGCGAAATGCCATCATTTTAGAGCCACGTGTCCAGGTTGGCGAGCAAAGAGGACTTTTATTGAAAAGATTTGACAATAATTTAGCAAAGGGCGGCGGCAGCGTGGGCGACAAAACAATACGATAGGACTGAGCCAAGGCAAAGAAGAGGCCAGGGCATTTGGGGCTTTAGTCGGAGGGATTCTGAATGACGATCATGAAGTAGTCCTTGTCTGCGCACAGGAGGGGAAAGAAAAAAGAATTAGACTAGGCGGGAAAGGAGTTGGGCGAGCGGCAACCTACCCGGCGCGATCATGATCTCGTTCTTCTTGGAGCGCAGTCGCAGGAAGGTCAGGTCGTTGAGGGGGTCGATGTCTCGGATGGTGCTGCGAGCCTTCATCACCAGCTGGTGGATCAGGCCGGCGTAGTGCACCGTGCTGGCGTTGTCCAACGTCGAGCGGATGGGGATTCCTGACACGCGGGAGGGAGGAATGAATGAAATGGACCTAAAAGGTGGCTGGGAAACTTTCCTTCCTTCATCCATCCATGGCGAATAGGGTGCAGCGAGTACATAGAGAAGGCTACCTTTTGCCAGCCGGGCCGAACAAAAAAGGAACTTTGCTTTGACTCACCATCAGAGTTGACGATGATGAGGCCTTGGACTCCCTTTTGGCCCAAAATCCTCTTCAGTGTTTCTTCCACTTCAGCCTAAACAACAGTAGCAGCATATGGAGAAAGATCAGTACCCGCAGGCAGGCAGGGGAGGGAAGGAGAGAGGCAGGGAGGCAACCCACCCCCTTCCTTCTACGTCTCGTTTAGACACAGTTCACTGCGTCGCGATGTGCATTTGGCAAACTAGCTAGCGGGATGGGGATGGACTCTCTCGCGAGTGAGAGAAGGGTTCGTGTCGAGCCAAGTCAAAATAAAGAGCAGCCCGGACGTCATTCTACTTCGGACGAGAACCGCTAGAATAGTCTGGTAGTAGAAAGTTGGTCTCGCTCGGACGGAATGGACGCGGCCGATGGTGCTTGTTACAAACCCAACGCTAATTCACCGTTAGCTAGCGAGCTAGCTAGCAAGACAACGCCCAAGCAGCGACAAAACAAAACAAACCGTTACTCGCGTGACAATAAATGACCGACCTTAGGTGTGATCGTGAAGTCAACGCACAACTAGAAAAAAAAAGACGCAGCATCAAATGGCGGCTTCATCGTTACTTACCATTTGGAGGGCTCCGAGTCAAAGATAGAAGCCAAATCGAAGGAAGAGACAGTTTGGAAGCAGGAGCCGACTTCCGGCTTGGATTTCTTCTTCGGCGCGGCGTCTTTTCTTCTTCCTCGCTCGCCGCCCCCGAGAGGCCGGGAGTGTTCTGTGCGCGTCAGGAGCCGCGACGTCCGAACGTAAGGCAACGAGGACGTACGTCACGTCGTTGGGTCCGACGTTTTAAAGGGACTTTGTGATCCCATATTAGCAATCTTTGACCACTCGCCACTTGGCCTTGAGTGCCTTCCGACTGACCGGTGACCGGGAACCAAAAGGGTCAAAGGGTGGGCCGGCCAGGCCATTTCAAAGAGGCGCTCCCGATAACCGTTCTTTCAAGCACGCAGCTTAGTGAGAGTTCAACTTTTTATTCCCACGTCAGCATCACAAAGACAAAAGGTTAGGTAAAAAGTCATTGGGTACAAAAGCGCATAACCGTGACACGAGTCAGAGTAAGGAGGCCGAGGCCATTGCCGCCGCCGCTGCCTCACAGTCCGGCGTCGTTGTACGTGGGCGTGGCCACTTTATGGATGCTCTGTGCATTCTCCTCCAGCAGAGGGCGCCACTTGACCTCGCCGGTCAGGAGCAAGTCTTCGCCGTCCAGGCAGTCGATGAACTGCATCTGAAAACGAGCGGCGGGCAGGTACAAAGCCGACTCGGTCACTTTCAAATAGTCAAGACGGCGGACGGGGGAGTGCTTTTGGGCGTCTCACCTGCTTGCGCACGTACTCCACCATGAGCTCCAGCTGGGCCGGCTCTTCGCACTGACAATTGAAGAGGTTTCTCCACAGGGCGGCGGCCAGGACGCCGTCGGCGCACAGGATGCCCTGCGCGGAGGCCAAATTCAAGGGACGTGGGAGAAAAGGGCGCGCCGGAGCTTAGCCGGGCCGGGGGTGCCGGACCTCGTCGTATCCGAACAGCGCCGCGTAGAAGGTCTCGGTCATGGCCTTCAGGGCTTCTTTGCGATGGACGGCGTCGATCTGCCGGAAAGCGGTGGGGTGAGTCGGGTCGGCGGCAAGGGTCCGGGCCGCGGCGTTTCCGCCACTCACCCCCATGATCTTGCTGCGCTGCTCCACGTCCTCCCACATGGAGTGCACGATGTAGCGGCACATGTACTTGCCCGCTCGACCCTCCTGACGCATCCTCACCAGGCACATCCTTAAACACACACAGGCCATCCAAATATTCTCAACGTGAGCCGGTTCAGAAAAAAAGAAGAAGACATTTTTGTGTCGCTGGCAAATGTACGGGAGTGACCTTCATTTAATACAGTACAACATTTAGGGATAGGCTAAACCACATGTGTCAAAGTGGCGGCCCGGGGGCCAAATCTGGCCCGCCGCATCATTTTGTGTGGCCCGGGAAAGTAAATCAACTTTCTGTTTTAGGATCAAATTCAAATGAAGAGTATAGATGTATATGACATTTCCTGATTTTCCCCCTTTTAAATCAATCATTGTCATTTTTAATCCATTTTTTCTGTGTTTTTAGTTCAAAAATCATTTTGTAAAATCTAAAAATATATATAAAAAAGCTCAAATAAACATTGTTTTAGATCTATGAAAACTGAATATTCAGGGCTTTTAATCCAGTTCTTTTATAATAAAAAAAATCTAAATATTATATCTAAAATGGTCTGGCCCACATGAAATCGAGTTGACGTCAACGCGGCCCGCGGACCAACCCGAGTCTGACACCCTTGGGCTAAACAGTGGTACTGTTGAGCCCTAAATTGGGTGGGGCGCCAAAGTAGTGCTTTACCACCACCGCTAAGCTCGACTTTCTGAGGCATGTCGCTTGTCAAGTTTTAAGGAAGGACTTGGTGCCCCAAAGCTGGCGGAACCCGTTCGCCTGCTTGCTGAAGCGCTTGTGTTGTGTTTGCGCGTCTCACCACACGTGCAACTGCGCCACCAGGAACCAGGAGTTGAGCGTGTCGGGCAGCGAGCAGCCTGAAAGCAAAAAGGGGGGGGGGGGGTTAGGGGGAATCGGGCCCAGCCGCAAAGCGACCCTCCCCGACGAGAAGCACGCACGGTCGAAGAAGTCGTCGTAGTTGATCCTTTCCACGCAGCAGGTGTACATGCGCAACGCGGCGATCTTGATTTTCTGCGTGCGCGGCAAAAAAAACAAGAGCTTGACTGGCAAAGGACGAGCCACGCATCACGCACGCTCGCCTCGTTAGCCGCGCGCTCACCCATTTGTTGTACTTGAGGGGTCCGGTGAAGCCCATGGCCTCGATCAGCTTGGTAAAGCCGCCCACTTCCTCCTCCGCGGGCGCCGGCGTCTCCTTAGCGCCGCGCGCCTGCAAACACGCCAAACCCTGCCCGTTTACAAGGCGGACGGGGGCTCGGGTTCCCCTCGGGCGGACGCTGGACGATTCACCTGCGCACTCAGGTGCAGCGTGCGCCTCGCCCACGCGGTCGTCAAGCGGGAAGTGGCGGGCTCGCCGAGGGAGGAGACCTGTTGGGAAAGATGATGCCATTTCTCCCATGAATGCCACGCGAGGCATCCTCCACCCCCCAAAATGCATGATCTCTGCCTGGATGTCAGGGTGCGATCGGCACGCTTGAGGTCCAGATTTACAGGCGGATGGATCACGATATTGTTTTGGTTTGGAGTTAGCTCGTGGAAAAAGAACATGGGCTACACGTTTTAACTTCCGCTTACATGTAAGCACTTGGGTTACTTTATATTCCGTAGGAATCGCTTCAAGGTATTCTATTCGAGTCGGGACTTGGCTTTACTGTGACCCCGTTTGCAAAATGACCCGTCATTTACGCCAATGAGTAGGCTGCCGACAGGACAGGTTGTCCGCTAGATATGACAAAACTGTGGACCTCCGTCAAGTGTTGTTAAATGCGCGGACCCAACGAAGAGGGTGCCGCGTCTTTGACTTGCGTAGCCGAGCTAGGCTAGCTAGGCTAGCTAGGCTAACGCTAGGCTAACCTTGTGGCGCAGGATGAGGTCGCTCCCGCCGGTTGTGAGCCTTCCTCTGGCGGCGGCGAAGGCGGCGAATTGTAGCGGCCGCCGGGCCACTAGCCGCGCGGCGGCCCACATGACCTGCCGGCCGGGCCGAGACGAGCGAGCGGAAACTTGGCTTTCGCCGCCGCCGAAGGCTGAGTTGACTGTTGCCGGCTAGTGGGCAAACAGGCTAGCTTGTGCAATGTCAGGAGGAGACGGGAGTCCCGCGCGCACTTTTTTTTTTTTCTCCCGACCGGAAACAAAGAGTTCCGTCCGCACGCTTCAGCGGCGAGAGGCACTCGGTCCGGGTCTGGCTCGGCTGCTGGGACGAGGACTTTTGATGGGCCGCATTTGTTTTGCCGGCAAAGTTCGGCCCTCGTGTTTCAAGTGGGCTGGCTGGAGTTATGTCATGCGATTTGAGGAAGATCTCGCGTCATTTGACGTTGACAGTGTCTGAATTTCCCCACGCGGAAGTATTTCTTCCTTTTCCTCCGACTCACGCGCACAGCGAATTTGAAAGAAGAAAGCTGGGGCAAAATGCCTAAGGGGAAAGTGAACAAAGCTGCTCGTGCTCTCTTTCCACTTTCCACTTTCCACTTGCGCTTTTGAATTGGAGGAGGAAGTTGTTATGGAAAGTTTGGCCTGACGTCACTTTAAGGAATTTCCCCCAGCGGGAAGTTGGCTGCTATCCTGCCAAAATAAAACCGGGCACCTCTTCGAGCGCTCACGTCACGTCACATCTGGGGGTTTATTTAAGCTTTTACAGGGTGGCGCCGCTGAATAATTACACATGGTTGTATATTGATATCGATTGAAGAAGGAAATCGATCAAAACAAATACAGACTGGAATAGCCCTTTTTTGTTCAGTCTCGCAGCAAACTGAGGCGTTTGCGCTTTTATTGTGTAATGGCTCGGGAATTTGTTGACTGATTTACGGGAAAATCGCGCCTGTGGCGTCATCGTCGTGCCGACCGCTGATTGGCGCAGAGGTGCGAGGGCATGTGCGAGAAGAGAGCAAAAAGACCGTCCGACTTTCACGCACGTACTCAAGCAAAACAACAAGTGGGCTTCTATTCTTCTTTGTCAGCAACTCTCGCCGATCACCGAGCTTCACTTTTTTTTTCTTTCCCCGGGGAAGCAAAAATATGTCAACTTTCCGCAGCTCCACGAAGCTTTTGGCCTTCGTCCTGGTGGCGCTTTTGGCCACTTTCTGCTCACGGGTCTCCTCCGAGTCGGTAAGTGACCGCTGGCCGTCGCCAAAGGGTCGTTCGCTCGAGGGTCGCTCGCCAAAACCTTGGTCGCCCTAACCGTCCGTCGTCTTCGAGTCGGTAAGCGGCAAATCGCGTTCGTCCGTCTCAACTCGCGACACCTTTTTGGCGCGTCTTCGTCCTCTGCGACTCGTGCGAGAAACTTTATCTCAGCGGGACCCCCCCCTCCCCTCCCCTCCCCTCCCCTCGGCTAGCTGCTAGCATGGTAAGCCTTTGACGGAAACTAGCTAACTAACTAACCAATCTATCTATCTACCTACCTACCTACCTGAACACAACTGGCACACTTGGGCGTCGTCGCGTCGAGCGATGTGCGTTCAAGTCCACTTGGCCTGCGGCGCTTTGGCATTTATTGAAGAAGGAGCCCCCGAGGGGGGCTCCGCCAGCGGGCCACCTCCGATCCCGCTGTGCCGTTGACGAAGATAGACGTCCAATCGTCAGGCCTTCTTTTTTCATCCCAGACGTGGACACTCAAACCGACCCAAGAGGACGAGGGGCGGCGAAAGAACGCTCGCCCCCCACCCTTCCTCTTCAAACGGATCGGACATCTAGCGCCGTCGGTAACGGCCGGTCGCCCGTCCATTTCGAGTCAAGTCAGCGTACGGTGTGCGAAATGGCACTCTGTGTTTGTGGAGGAATTTTCCACTTCTGCCAGTGTCACTTTGCGTTAGAGAAGGAGAAGGAAAGAGCCGGAGCTGGAGCCAGAGTCCTAGTCCTAGTCCTAGTCTCGGTGGCCGCCCGTGCCTTTCCCTCGGCGTTTGGGGTTCGGACTTTCCTCGCGCTTGGCGAGCGGGACAGCCGGAATAGCCAGCTTTGCGCGCCGGAGAGACTCAAAAGAGCGAGGCCCAGACGCACGCCAAGAAAGAACCGAGCCAAGCCGTGGGCTAGATGTGGCTTTCTTGCCGTTGGCTCCTTTTTTGGCGGTGGGCGTGACCGCTCTTTCTTGTTGTTTCCCAAGGAATGTGACCTCCGTTGACCTTGAAGGGGGGAGATTTGCACACTTGGGAGAGTCTCAATGGAGCCGGAACCCTTTCCCGAGGGGCCGAGCCTGCAAACGGACAATGGGCAAAAAGTGCATTTTAGTATCGGCATACGGAGGAGCCTAGCCTAGTATCGGCCAAACGCCGCCGTCCAATGGCTAGTTCGGTCTCGTTTGGCCTCCCTCGCTGGCGTTGAATGGCCATTCCGGCGTCGTGTCGTCTTTTGATAGTTTGCATCATTCTCGCCGCGCCGACCGGTAACGGCCCCGAGGGCGACTCGTGCGGGCCAGCGAGCGCGCGCGCGCTAACGTTTGTCGCCCGCCGTGCCGGCAGGTGCGCGAGACGGAGACGTGGATCCCGCCGGAGAGCGCGCACGACGCGGCCTCGACCAACCAGTCGTCGGGGGACTTTGGCTTCGTCGCGGACGACTACTACGATGATGAAGATTACCTCTACGAAGACGACGTATTGTCGGGCTCGGGTCGGTGCGCCGTTTTGCGGCGACGCTAAAAATTGGAGGCGCCACCTCAACGTTTTCCCTTTTTTGGCCGGCAGGGACGGAACCCTCGTCTCCCGCTCGGGGTCCCGACACGGACAATAAAATCCCGGAGCGAGCCGGACCGACTCGGCCCGCCACGGACGATTGGCACGAGGCGCCCATCGACGACAACGAAATCCGGCCTCCGCCGTCTCGCGCGGGCGGCGAGCCCCCGTCCAACGTGCTGATGTCGCACGCGGGGCGCGAGAACGGCCGTGCCGGATCCGAGGTTCTTGCAGGTGACAACTGCGCGTTTGTGTTTTGCTCCACGCACGCGTGGGCGGGTATGGCTCCTGAGATTATTATTTTTTTTAATCCGCTCCCCCCCCCCCTTGAACCTGCAGCACTCATCTGTGGAGGCGGCGTAGGCCTGACCTTGGCCATTCTGCTGGTTGTGCTGCTGCTTCACCGCATGAAGAAGAAGGACGAAGGGAGTTACGAGCTGGGCAAGAAGCCCATCTACACGAAGGCCCCCAGCGCCGAGATCTACGCCTAGCCCTCCCCCTAGCCCTCCCCCCCTCTTTGGCCCCCCTTATTTATTCTCTACACGTAAACTAAGCTAACGTTAGCGGCGCGAGGCCGATTTGAATATAGATTTTATTTTTGTATTGTCGAGGCGGCGTCTTCCGTTCGCAAAGCGGGTTGGGTTTTTTTGTTTTGTTTTTCTTCCCCGTCGAGGAATGGTGGCAATGAAAATGGACTCTAATCTCCTTACACGCAACGCAAACACGCGACGTGCATTTTGCCGGCGTGCAGGGAGTACAATTTGACCTTTGGCCCATGCTACAAGTTAGCACGCGAGCCCTAAGGTCGGGTTTAGTCGGCCGGACGGTGCCGGCGATCGGGGCGGGGCTTAAAAGTAGCTATAAAGTGGAAGCTTGGCACCTTTTTCGTGGCTTTGGTCTCGACGCGTTGTAGACCAGTTCCGACGGAATCCCTTTCCTCTCACCACACTTTGCCGGTTTGTGACGAGCCTGGCGACGCACTACTTTTTTTTGCGTTTGTAGACTCGTGTGAACTGGCGGCACACTCGGACGGGTCGACCAAATATTTCCAATTCCTGGGAAAAAAAGAGTCACGATTGCCATTTTTGTTTCGTTTTTTGAACTCTTACAAATTGGACCTCCCACTACGAGCCATTTGTTTTAAACTCGCTGCTCAAGGTCAGAGGTCTTTGTCTATTGTGGAAATCAATTGTGCACAAATTACAATCTATACTACTTCCAATAAATATGCCGTTTTTGACATGATTCTGTCCATTTTCTATATGGATGAAAATGTCTTTTTTTCTGGGTGAGGTGACCCGAACTAGCCTTTTCCCCTTTATTTTTTTTTACCATTGCGTAAATGGCTGTCACTGCTCGGGTTGCCAGATGTGACAGATCAATCGATCACAGGGTAAAACCCGCCAAGTTCAAGTAAAAACAGGTCAAAGGAACGCTCAACCTGTATTTTGACGTGACCTGGAAATAAAGCAACAGTGGGCGATTTGTTTTCAATAAATGGGAAGAATTTTGGATATCTTCATGAAACGGGCAGACATGGGCAAACTACGGCCCACGGGCCATATACGGCCCGTTAGGCTTTTTAATCCAGCCCGCCGACGTTGTCCAAATGATAGTAAAAATCAATGACCTCATTCATTTCCCTTTGCCCTGCAATATCCTCGTTTCGCCGATAGATGGCGCACTAGTCTAGACCTTTGTTGGAATGTAACTTGGAGAACAACAACAACACAGTTCCCACTGAAATGTGAGTTTCTCTACTGTTAAAAATAGCAACTTGCACATGTATGCACAGCAGCAGTACAGTAGCTTAATGAACGTGCCGCTCATCACTCAATTTAAAGACTGCTTTCTTTCGTTGAATAATAATAATAATCGGACATAGGCCCTGTCGTCATCATCAACAACAAAAGTCTACCTGCCATCACACCCAGAAACTACGTATGACGAAATTGGTAGTGCTTCTCCATAAGGTGCGTTTACTCGGCAAAAGACCTAAATAAGTGATAGTTACGGACTTGTAATTTGGCATTGTGCTGTTATGGATACAGGTATGCACTTACCTCTCACTGTCTTTCACTTACCTTACTTCAGTCAGCTAGTAGGAGGCAGATCACCACCCAAACAAAACATCTTTTCATATTACCTCAGAAGGGAATGTGTGCGTATTGTGTTACCGCAAATTTAGAGTTCTGATGGATGTGGGGGGGAAAAACTGTCCTTAAGCCTATTTGTCCATACTTTGTGGGACCTATAGCGTCTGGCAGAGGGCAGCAGCTGGAACAGATTGTGACCAGGGTGGTATGGGTCCCCTATGATGTTCCTGGCTCTGCTGAGGTAACGAGTTCTTAATGTCGAAAGTACATTTGAAAAGAATTTTTCACCTTCAATTGTGTCTTCTTTTCTTACATTTCAATCCCCAGGTTTGATCAATGACATTGCATGTCAAATTGCTCCTGGCCAACGTCACGTCTTTTTGGGGTGGGTGGGGATTGTTTGACCGTGGGGCACATGAGAAAGATGCAGTTCCCAGCTCCAGGCGATGTGAGGCGCTAAAATGTTTGATATGCTTAGATCAAGGAAGAGGCTCCACGAAAAAAAAAGAGTTGAACTTGGGGGTGGGTGAAGGCTCAAGGGCTTCAAAGTAAAAGGGCTTCTTGAACAAGCGGCAAACTTTGTCAAAAGAAGCTCAAGTAGAAGGCGTACCGTGCATTTTTCTGCCACTTGGCGTCTTGGAATAGTAAGGAAATCAAGCGGATCCTAGCGGCCACACCTTGACTCGACAGCTAAGGAACACGTCCAGCCGGCCGGCCGGGTCTTCTTTTGGGTCCACGGTGAGAATGCAAGGGCACATTTGCTGTGATCAAATGTTCCCTCAAAATGTTCATGTGTCTGGGCATACAGACAATCTCGGTGAACACACAGAGGACCAGTGTGATAAATACTCGCTCGCTATGGGCACACAGCAATATCAAAGCAGCCACAAGTAAGGCGCATGCATATCTACTACACATAAATGATCTAGTCAGAATAAAATGTCATGATTCAGAACTATGGATAAAACATCTTAAGAAATGACAACTTTTATCTTACCTTATTTCCTTCTCACTTGTCATTCTCGTTCAAAATGACTTTTCTGCTGAATGTGCCACTTGAGGTAGTCCAGGTTCACTTTTTGTCCATATTTTGTCCATGGGAAAACTTGCTTACAACTTTAGCTTCGCTGCATGTTTTGGAGAGGATAAATTTTTTTTTTATTTGATTGATTTAATAAGGTACAGTTAGTTTAGACAGTTCTCACCCAAATTCACCACTTCTTCTTCTATAGGCACATACTCCGGCAGCCATTCCATCTGAAAAGAATCAAGTTTCTTTATTACTTTGGCTCTTTTTCGCCTTGACAAAGGCTTGGCAGCAGCTCCACCAAACCGTTAGCTATATGCTAACCTGCAAATCAGAGGCACCTGCGCCTATCGCGGAACTGGCGCAGCCAATCAATCTCGTTAACATTTACTCGTGCCGCGGAAGTAAACACGTGACGTGAACCGCATCGTATGATTGGCTGGACGCGGTGTTGGTCATATCTTTAGCGTTTGTTGTCATTTGTCAGTGACAGGCTGTGACTCTGAGCCGCCTTGCAAAATAGCACAGAAAAAATGGTTACGTGTTTATTTTTTTACAATTCAGATTGGATTTTGTCTCGTGCGCTGCATGTGTTTGCTGTGCGCAGAGAACACGAGTAGCAGGCAGCTTAGAGGGAACATTAGCTGTGATCCTTCCACACTTTCATATTCCTCCGACTCCTTCGGGAAGGACAAAAAAAAGGAAAGGTCAAACATTTGAAAACAACTTTATTGGAGTAGGGGGGAAAAGCAGGAAGCCAGCCAGAAAGCAGAACTCATGTGTACATCATCTCGGCCATGTGCGACATCTTCTTGGGGATGTACAGGTAGAACTCCATGTAGCCCGCCAGGTCGTCCATGGTGACGTCATCCACGGAAGCCAGCGCCTGCGAGGAGCACGAACGCGGCGAGGCGGGAGCGCCGCAGCCAGAGGACGGGGCCCCGCCGCGCCGCTCGGGGACCGCCTGGCGCCGCGCCCCCGCCGCCGCGTCGCAGCGCTCCGACAAAAGTCCAAAGTGGCGGCCGCGGGCGCCGGCCCGGCCTTCCGGCTCTCCCCCGTCCGCGCCGAGGCCGCCATCCGGGGCCGGGGCCGGGGAGGCCGGCGCGGGACCGGGCTCCGAGTAGGTAAACTTCGGGGGGTGAAGGACGGGCGACTCGGAGCGCCGCCGCCGTGGAGTCCGGCCGGCTCCCCGCGCCGTTTTCCTCACGCAGCTGTCCCAAGACAAAGAAAAATAACAACGGCGGTCAAAGCTTTTTGGCGAGTTCTCTGAATGGGCTTTTGCAATCTCCCCGATTTTGATTCGATTCACTTTTATTCAACCCGATTGACCAAATGACCACCACGGTGACACCTGACCATGCTTTCCGGACACATTGCCGTCTCCACACACCTTTGAAAAGGTGCGGCTAAAACAAACGGCGGACGGAGCGGGGAGCGCCCGACCGCGACGGGCCCCTGGCATTCAGAACCTCCGTCCGGACGTCCCGCGGCAGAAAGCACGAGGTCTCGAGCAAAAACGGCCCGCCGTTTCCATTTGCCGCAAAACGCCACGTCGGCTCACCCGTGCCAGTTGTCTTTGGAAGTGCCGTGTTTGGACTTGGACGTGTCCCGCGCCGCCACCGCCGGAAGAGACTCGGACCCGCCTCCGGGCACCGTCAGCGCGCTGCCAAACAGGGTGCCAGGGTGAGCCGGCCGGGAGAGCGCTCCGTCGGGTCGGCGGGCGCCGCGCCGCGGTGGGCCCTTACCTGCCGGCGTCTACTCGCAGCTTCTTGAAGGCCGTCTGCAGCACTTCGTCCTCGTCGCGCTCGGGACCTTCGGCCACCATGCTGGAACGCCCCCCAGCTGAGAAACAAACATGTTACACCATCACGGCTTCTTATCGTCGAGGAGGAGGAGGAGGAGGAGGAGGAGGGGGGGGGTTGCTATGCTAGGTTTAAGCTAACAAAAGTGGTCGAGCGCTCTCGTGACAGACAGCATCTAAACGAAGGGCTGTTGCCACGAGGTTGTTTTTTGTTGTTGTTTTTTTAACAGGAGACGCAACTTCCAGCCACCCTAACAAGCGGAAGCCATTGCGGACTCGTCGTTTACGACGGGAACGCGCACACGCGTTTCTATCGTCGCCATCACCGCGGTGAACAAACAAAACCCGAGTTGGAGACGTGGGTTACAAAGGGTTAGTGAGCAAAACCACAAAAGGAATCACTTACGCTTCTTTACCAGCTCCACGCCGAGGCGTCCGGATCGGGAGCGCGCATAGAGTCGGCCGTCGACGGACGCGAGCGGCTAGCCGATAGCCGACGAGGCTATAGAGATCACGACGACGAGTCGGAGTGGAAAGCTCTTTCCTTCCTTCAAAAGGACAAATCTATTCGAGGAGCCACGCGTCGTTTCGGCGCGGCGAGCGCGTGCGTGCGTGCGTGCGTGCGTCGTCGATGTTTTAACGTAAGCGAGCGCGCAGGTTTACAGCTGCTGGCGTCGCTGACGTCAGGCGGACAAAAACAAGCCAGCGCGACGTCAGTCACCACGTGACTGCCAGTCTCTTCTTCGGGCGGCCGCGAGCGAGTGACCACTTCCACTAGCATGTGGCGCCCCCTCCACGTCGCATTCGGAATGAGGGATTGGGGAGGGAGCGAGCGAGCGAGCGAGCGCCTGCCTGATTGCAAATGTTCCAGTTTCGAGCTCGCGACGACGAAGAGAGTGCGCTACCCTCTCGGAGGGGGAAAAGCCACCCCCCTCTCCCCCAATCGTCACGTGACACCCCCTATTCAACGGGCACTAGGCAAACGTCACTCAGAAGGGCGCGCGGGCGTAACATCAGCCCTTTTGGAGTCGGCGTCTGGGTCGACCCAATCACACGGCGCCAACTGGACCTCGTCCCCGGACCGGCTGTTCTTCACCCAATGGGCGCAAAGCGCGGGGCGGGCGGAGTCCAGCGCCGCCGCTCTCGGCCAATAAAACGGCGAGTTTGCCGTGACGCGACCTGTCGAGAGGCGTCTTTCCTTCCTGTCTGCTGCCGCTTGGCTAACCGGCAAGTGGAAAGGAAAGGAGGCGAGGCGAAACGAAACGGGCTCTTTCTTACCTACCTCCCGTCGGTTTCAAATCTTTCCAGCGTCGTGTCCGAGAGGAGAAAATGTGGAGTGTAGGCGCCCTGCCGGCGGCCGGCGCGGCAGCTCTTTTGCTCGCGGCGCTGCTGGCGACCGGTGAGGCGCTCCGGGAAGGAGACTGCGAAGGTAAGTCGAGTCGTCAGCCGAGCCCCTGACTAGGCTAGCTTAGGCTAGCTTCAGACAGCCGCCGCCGACAGCCCACCTCATCTTCACAAACATTCCCCAAACGAACCACGTCCTCGTGGAAGTTGCGTTCGTTCGCGTTCCGAAAAGAATGTAGCGAACGCCATTGGATCCTCCGAGGAAGGAAGAGGAGTGGCTTTCTCTCTTTCGGCTTCCGTTCCGTTGGAAGGAAAGCTCCGAGTTGTCATCGCCGACTTTTGAGTCCAGTCGTTGGCGTGGAAACCGCTCGCTCCATCCGCTTGACCAATCGGACACGGGATGCGCGCACTTGGGCGTGTGTTTGGCAGCCTCGCCAAACTTCCCCACTACTTTTACAAGGCACCCAAAAAATTCCCAACTCCAAGCGCCTCAAAAAATCCCTAAAACCTTAACACCTTCATTGAGGATGGCATTGCAAATCACCCCTTGACTCTATGCCTTATAAAATAACATGGATGGTATTTTTGGGGTGAGTGCTACAAAAGTGCCGGCGTATCGGTCCACACGCTTCGGTTTACGCGGGCCCGATCTTCCCATCGGGTGCGCCGTTTTCAATTCGGCCAGAACAAATCCAAACAAGTCCAAGTGACTAAATGTGTAGAAAGAAAATGCTTCAAACGGAAACGCCGGCCGGCTGTCGCGTTGTCGAATAAAAGGATCGAGCGCGACCTTTTGAATTTGTTGCAGTGTGCGTGACCTTTTTGGGCAAGTTCTACGCGTCCCTTCTGGAGCGAAAAGCCGACATGAGCGCCGGTGCCGTGGAGAAAGCGCTCCTCAAGAGCTGCGCCGTGGCCAAGGGAAAAGAAAACCGCTTTGTGAGTCGGTCGGATGCTCGCTCGCCCGAGAGCTCGCCCATTTCTGACACCCGTGTGCCCGCCCGCAGTGCTACTACATCGGGGCCACCAGCGACGCCGCCACCAAGATAATCAACGAGGTGTCCAAGCCCCTCGCCTACCACGTCCCCGTCGACAAAATCTGCGAAAAGCTCAAGAAGAAGGACGGACAAATCTGCGAACTTCGATACGGTACCTTTCAATTGCCCGTCGACGGACGTCCGTTGGGTTTGGCCATAATGCCCCGAATGTTTGGTTTCCAAGCAAAGATGGCTGCCGGTCGAGAGGAAGGTTTTACCATTTTGTCCTCCTTTTTGCGCGCAGACAAGCAAGTGGACTTGAGCTCGGTGGACCTGAAGAAGCTCAAGGTGAAGGACCTGAAGAAGATTTTAGAAGAGTGGGGCGAGTCGTGCAAGGGCTGCGCCGAAAAGTCCGACTTCATCCGCAAGATCGGCGAGCTGATGCCCAAGTACGCCCCCGAGGCGGCCGGCGCGCGCACGGACCTGTGAGGCCTCGGCGGAGTTTCTTCCGCTGGCCCGCCCAGCCCGCCTGGGACTCTGGCCGAGGCCGCCGCCGCCGCCGACCGCGTGTCGGTTCCCGTTTCTCTTTAGTTTTCCGGCAAAGACAGCTTTTTGTTTTTGAAAGGGCCTTTGGTTTCCCGCCGGGCTCTGCAAAATGTTTTCCACAAGTACGTGTGTAAGTACGTTTGGTGAGTGGGGTGGGGTGCCAATAAAATGTCCAAAAGCAGCGACTCCTCCCTCGTGAGTCTAACCCAGTCGGGAGCGCCAGCACTTTAGCGTCACTGAAAATGGTTACATGCGAGCGTCACTGAAAATGGTTAAATGCCAGCCATGTTGTCCTTTGTTTCTTTTTTGAATAAAACCTATTTATACTGGACAAATATTTCCCCTTTTTGTATCCGGGAAAATGAGTACTTACCGAAACTTTGACGCATTTGTCTCGGCTGGAAGGACGTGCACCGGTGTTTCCGGTCGGGAGACTGCCGCCTGCGCCTTTGCGTTGGGTGGTGTTGTTGTGGTCGGGGTTTCGCCCCCAAAATGTCTCCTCTCCCATTTTCATTTTCTCTTTTTGGTCACACCGACTCTGGAAGTCCTTTCGAGTGGTGTTGAAATGCTTCAAAAAAGCATCCGTAGCTAGTCGTCAGGGTGGGGTGTCGTGTCGTGTGGCGTCGCCCGGCCAAAAGCGAACTCGACTTGGTGGCTGCCAAACGTCCGGGAGAGCGTTTCAGCGGTGATTTGTCGGCGTCGGTGGGACAAGGTAAGGGCTCCCGGGCTCACGGGCTGGCGCGGCGCGATGACGTAGGGACGCACAGCCTGCGCCGACTCCGCCCCCTCGCGAGCACATTCCTATTGTCCAAGATGGCGTCGTGGTCGTAGCCTGCCCGTCGCCGACGGACGGACATGTTTTCCTTTTCCAGCCGCTTTTGGCTTCTCCGACCAGGGCGCCGCGGGCCGGAAGTGCCGGCGCTTTAGCTTAGCCGAGGACTGCCGGAGCTCTCTCGCTCGCCTTTGTTCTCGTCGTCGTCGTCTTCTTCGTCCGGGGGCCGACATGAAGCGGCAGGCCGCCCGGGAGAGCTCCCCTCCTCCGTCGGCGCCGAGGACCGCCAAGCGCCTGCGGGAACGGGACCGGGACCGAGAGCGGGAGAGGGAGCGAGAGAGGGAGCGGGAGCGAGAAAGAGAGCGCGACCGGGCAAGGGAGAGCGTCCGCCGGGACGAGCTGGCGCTGGCGCCGGCGCCGCCACCACTGGCGCTGCTGCTGGCCGACGGTCGCGGACATCGGCGGAGGAGCCGCAGCCGGGAACGCGATCGGGAGCGGGAAAAGGCGGCGGCGGTGGCGGTGGCCGGCTTGCGGGCACCCGTGACCGTCGCCTCCGCCACCGCCGGCCTGCGAGCCCCGGCCAGGGACTACAAGACTTTGCTCATCAGCAACGTGGGCCCGCAGGTCCCCGACGACGACCTGGAGGACGCCCTGTTCCACGAGTTCAAGAGGTTCGGCGACGTGAGCGTCAAGCTGTCGCACACGCCGGAGCTGGGTCGCATCGCCTATGTCAACTTCCGGCACGCGGAGGACGCCAAGGAGGCGCGGCGCGCCAAGAGCACGTCGCGGCTGCTCCTGGCCGAGCGGCCCCTCAAGATCGAGCCGGTGTACGTGCGACGGCGGAGCGTGACGCCCCCGGACGTCAGCTACCTGGCCGCTGCCGCCGCCGCCCACTACACGCCCTACCGCCAGAGGTCGCTGTCGCCGCCCGCGGCCTCGCTCAGCCTGCGCGAGCTGCGCGCCCGCCAATACGCGCTGGAGAGCCTGAGCCGCGAACGCCTCCTGGACTTTTACGGCATGCTGGACGAGCGCGGGCGCCCCTACGGGCTGGCGCCCGCCCTGGCGCCGCCGGCTGCGCCGCCCGACGACCTCAAGCCTGAGGACGACCAGCGGGCCACCAGCAACCTCTTCATCGGCAACCTGGACGGCGGCGTGACGGAGGCCGAGCTCCGGCGGGGCTTCGAGAAGTACGGCGTCATCGAGGACGTGGTCATCAAGAGGCCGGCGCGGGGCCAGGGCGGCGCCTACGCCTTCGTCAAGTTCCAGAACCTGGACATGGCGCATCGGGCCAAGGTGGCCATGCAGGGCCGGCCGGTGGGCGGCCACCCCGTCAAGATCGGCTACGGCAAGGCCAACCCCACCACGCGGCTGTGGGTGGGCGGCCTGGGTCCCGCCAACTCGCTGGCCGCCCTGGCGCGCGAGTTCGACCGCTTCGGCAGCATCCGCAACATCGACTACGTCAAGGGCGACAGCTTCGCCTACGTGCAGTACGAGAGCCTGGATGCCGCGCAGGCGGCCTGCACGCAGATGAGGGGCTTTCACCTGGGTGGGGCCGAGCGCCGCCTGCGCGTGGACTTTGCCAAGGTGGAGGAGGCGGCCGGCCGGCCCTTCGCGCCGGTCCCGCCGCCGCCTTTGCCGTTGTCGTTGCCGCTGCTGCCGCCGCCCCATCACGAGGTGGCCGGTGAGGCTTACGGACGCCGGCGCGCCAGCCTAGAGCGCCGCGCCTCCCCTTCTTCTTTCGCGCCCAGCCCCCCGCGGGGCGGCCAGGACAGGAGGCCGGCGCCGGCGCCCGCCGAGGCCTTCGGGAGGAGGGCCCGCAGTCGCGAGCGCTGGCCCAAGGAACGCGAGGAGAGGCGGGCCCGCCGGGGACGCAGCCGCAGCCCGTCGGCCGAGCGGGAGAAGGGGCGGGGTCGGCCGCGCCCCTCGCCCGAGCCGAGCGTGCGGGCGCCCGACTCCACCACCGAGCCCCGGGACCACACCCCCGACGACGGAGAGGCCGAGTCGCCGCCCGGCCGCCGGCGCAAGTCGGCCGAGGGCCAGCGGCGCGGCCCCTCGCCGGCGCCGACCGCTCCGCCGGCCGCCTCGCTGTCGGAGTTCGCGGCGGCGGCGCTGTCCAAGTCTTGGCGCGGCGTCTTCGGGCTGAAGAACAGCAGCTTCCCGGCGCAGCTGCACCTGCTGGAGGGCGGCGCCCCTTTCTTCGGCGCCGTCATGCGGCGCAACGGCGAAGCGCTGAAGATCGCGCAGCGCCTGCGGATGGACCAGAGCCGCCTGGACGAGGTGGCGCGCCGGATCAAGGCGGGGCGACCCGACGCCTTCGCCGTGCTGCTGGCCCTGCAGGGGGCGGGGACGGGCCCCCGTCCGGGCGGTCCCGAGGGGGGGCCGCAGGTGCGCCTGCTGCGCCACCTGGTGGCCTACCTGCGCAACAAGGAGGCGGCCGGCGTGGTGAGCCTGCCGGGCGCCGTCTTGTACGCCTTCCCGCCCGGCGACTTCTCCCTGCGCTTCCTGCAGGCGGCCAAAAAGGCGTCGGCGCGCCTGGACGAGGAGCACATGGTGGTGGTGGTGGTCAACGACGGCAACTGACGTGGACACATGGACCTTTTCCAATGCTCTTTTTATGTCTTTTAACGCTCCTTGTCTGGTGGAAGAGAAAGGTGAACTTCTTTTTACAACCGACTCCCTCTTTTTTTTCCCAGCCAGCCTTTTTCCCCTCAAATACTTAGTTAGCGCAGCGACGGCTGCAACGTCGCAGGCGTCCGAGCCGTTCTCTTCCGAGCGGAATCCGTCCACCGCTCGTGGCACCACCCGTCCGTGGTGTGTATCCTTCCGGGACGCCGCCGACATCTTTGGGGGGGGGGGAAGGACCCCCAAGCCAACGGAGGAGTAGCGCCGGTGCAGCTCCCCCCTTTTCAGAGATCGTCAGCCCCGTTTTAGTTGTCCGCGGTAGCGAGCGAAAATAGCTTCCTGTAGTGTTGACATGTTATGCTGCGCTCCTTTGTTGTCGACTCCGGTCTTGGGGGAGGGGGGGGGGGGGTTTGTCGTCCAGTCTGTTTTCCACATCTCCGTCCACCAAGACACACCTGAACAAAATCATGGGGCTCTTTATCAAGCTGGTTGATCATTTGATTCGGGGTGTGCCGGGGGAAGGACAGATGCAAAGCCAACTGGTTAGCCCAGGATTGGCCAACTCCGGTCCTCGAGGGCCCCCGTCCGTCATTCTCTCTGTTTTCCGTGTCTCCCTCCAACAACACACCCGAATCCAATCATGGGGATCGGTATCAAGCGTGTGGACAGCTTGCTGATGAGTTGATCATTTGATGCAGGTGTGCTAGAGGACGGAGGGAGATGCGGGAAAACAGACCGGATGACGGGGGGCCCCCCTAAGACCGGAGTTGGTCACCCATGGGTAAGCGGAACCTCCAGGAGCGGAGTCGAGCACCCCCGCAGTGTGGCGCGGTGTGCTCAAAATGTAGTGTTGAAAGCAAGCGGCTTCCATTTGAGGGGTGCCGCCGCCGTCGATGTCAGTATTTCAGACGTTGAACGTTTAATTGGCGGTTTTGCCCTTGTCCGCCTTCCGTGGAGCGCCGCGCTCCGACGTCCTGCATTCCAAACTATTTTTTTGTCCTTCCTGGCGACAATAAGAATTTTCTCGGGGCTGTTTTGTAAGGTCGGCCGTTTTTCGCTCCTTCAGATGGGCTAAGGTCGCTCGCTCGGAAACGGCCGCCGTCGCCCCTTTCTCCCAACGGGTCCGATGGGCCAGGTGGCCATTTCAAGAGTTTTTCCAAAAAATCCAAATTCAAAGGAATAAAAGAGCCTTTCCACTTTGTGCTGGTTTAATTTGAATACTACAAAATATTTATTCTTAGAATTCAGCCTTTTAAGAATGAAAGCATCACTTTTTGGTGGGCAGGGGGTTGTGCACCGTTTTTTTTACTATTACTACTTAAATATCTTGAAATAAATCTATTTTAAATGACAGAGAGAATCGTTCTTATTAAAATGGAAGGTACAACCAGAGGCGAGTAAGCATCTGAGTTCCACTGGTTTGCTGATGGCACCCGGCGAAAAGCCGTCCGTCGCCCCGATGGTCCGGGTCCAGCACCCCCGGTGGCCACCAGAGAGCGGCGCTGTTTCCTCCGAGGGCCATCCGATCTGAGGTGAATTGAGTCAATGAGCTGCCAATGTCATTGATTGACAAGACCGACCGGAGGGAGGGAGGGAGCAGCCGTTAAAGGCCAGCGACTCCCAAGCGGGCCACCAGGTTTTAAAAAAAAACAACTAACAGCTTAGCTTCTCTTCTTTCGTAGAAAACCTTTTTACTCTCTTATCACCATGCAGACAATCTCGATGAGCACACAGAGGACCAGTGTGTGAGCAACATCATAAATAGTCGCTATGGGCACACACCAGTATCAAGCTGTCATGTCTACTACCCATAAATGATATGGTCAGAATAAAATGTCATGATTAATATCTATGAATAAAACATATTGACAGATGCCACTAGACTAGAGTATGCACAAATCTGACTTGAATGTTCTTACCTTATTTCCTACTCACTTGTCATTGTCGTTCAAATGACTTTTGTGCCGAATGTGCGTGCCACTTGAGGTAGTCCAGGTCCCGTTGAGTCCACCGTTTTCCATGGCAAAACTCGCTTACAACTTTGACTTGGCTGCATGCTTTGCAGACGAGAACTTTCTCCCCCAAATTCATCTCTTGTTCTTCTCTTTGCTGATACTCCGACAGACATTCCATCTGAAAAGAACCGCATTTCGAAGTTAAATAAAAAAAAAACGCTTTGGCTGGTTTCGCCATGATTAAGGCTTGGCAGCCATATGCTAAGTTGCCCATCAGACGCACCTGCGCATAACATGCCGTGGAAGTAAACACACGTGACGTGTAACCGCGTCATATCATTGGCCGGACGCAGTCTTGGTCAGATCCCGAGCCGTAATTAGAGTTTGTTGTCGTTTGTCAGTGACAGGCGGCCACTCTCCGAGTTGCGTTGCAAAATGGCACCCCAAAAAATTGCAATGTTTTTTTTTTACAATTTGGGGTGCGCAATATCTTAGATTGTGCAATATTTTAGAATGACTTTGGCCAGACGTGACTTTTTAAATGACTGGGAAACACACACTTTGGGGAGTAGCACCACCAATTTCGTTATACACAGCTGTTGTATAATGACAATAAAGGCTTTTGATTGATTGATTGATTTGATTTTGTGCCCTGAATCCGTTTGCTGTGCACACACGCAGCTTAGAGGGAACGGTGCTCACCAGTCTCATTTGTCCACGTTCCCTCCGTCGTACGTCGGATCATCGTGCGGCCTTCTCGTCGTCGCTTCGCTCGACGCCCGCCACTCTTCCACGTCCAACCGGATACCAGTGCTCGCCGACAGCCGAGATTCATTCGCCGACGGGCCGTCCGTCTGCCCGTGACAAAGTCGTCGGCGGCGGAAGGCCCGTCGTCTCCATTGCCGGCCATCTCGGACGTGGCCAGCGCCGGGGGTGGGAAACGACGGTGGAAAGGAGGAGGGGAGTTGGCGCCCGGTAGCAAAAATACTTTTATTCTTGATTTCTCGTGGAAAGCAAACATAGCCGGCGAGCGTCATTATAGCAAAAGTCGTCCGGAGAAAAAGGACAAAACGGCCGGAGATCACGCCGATGCCGTCTTTTTCCGCGATAAGGCCACCGCACCGCCCCCCCCCCGAACATACACACGGGCACTCCAAACGTTGACGGCTTGGCACGTGGAAGCAAACACAAACGGCAGTTCGTCCGTGGGACGGACGGCCACGCCGTTACCAAGATAACCCGAGCACCTGGACTACGTTTTGCTTCGAGGAGGGGCGTCCAAACTTGCGTCCCCGAGGGCCGCCTGGCAAAAAGCTCAGGGTGCATCTGTACTTAAAAGGCCACCGTAGTGCGCCGTACGTGGTGGTATTCTACGGCACCAATGTCCGTGGGATAGATGGCTTGAAACACCAGCAAATGGAACGCCACGGCGTGGGAATTGGGTGAAAAAAAGATGGCCTTGTTACGTGGACTAGGACTAGGACATGGATTTGATGGGGACGATTGTCAACGGCAGCGATTAGCGATTGGGTTCGCAAGCCACAAAAAAGGTATAATGAGAATGGCCAAAAAAAAAACACACAAACACACTCACACCCTATATATCTCTACACACGCTACCGAAGCAAATTGTCAAAAATGGCAATCGAGATGGCTATGGACTCTTGGCTTATAGAAATATGGATGTGTGTGAAATGGGACACATTTTCCTCCGTTGACCACCCTTGGGGACACCAGCTCGTTTGGACAACCCCGGCTGGGAAAAAAATGGCGGGTGGAAAAAAGCCAAAGGCGGCCGGCGGAAGGTCCGTCGGCCGGCCTTTGGCTTTTTTCGCTTAGGGCGGCACGTAAGGCGGCGGAGAGCGGTAGGGGGTCGTGTTCTTGGTGGGGCGGGAGCCTTTGCCGTCCTGGGGCGTGGCGAAGGGCGGCGGGGGCTGGTAGGGCGGCGCGTTGGGGTCCTCGTCCCGGAGGGCCGGCGCCGCCGCCGCCTCGGCGTACCCGGGCGGCGGCGGCAGCGGCGGCTTCTCCTCCGGCAGGACCAGGGGGGCGCCGGAGGGGGGGGCCGTCTTGGAGCCGGCCAGCTCGTCGGCGAAGATGATGGGCACGCCCTTCTTGATGAAGGTGGCCCGCTCCTCCGGGCTCAGACGGCCCTCCCGCTTCTTGCGGTAGCAGATCATGGCCGCCGCGCCGGCCAGCAGCAGGACGGCCGCCACCGCCGCCGCCGGCACCACCGTGTGCAGGTAGACCTCGTCGGCGCCGCGCCGGCCGACGCCCGGGGCCGGCGAGGGCGCGGGCGGTGGGGCCGGCGCCTCCCTCTCGCCCGGCGGGATGAAGGAGAAGGCGCGGCAGGCGGCCCGGCCCCGGGCCCCCACGCCCAGCGGCCGGAACTCGGGCGCCAGGGCCCGGCGGAGGCCGGGCGCCGGCCGGCCGTCGGCGTCCCCCAGCATGCGGCTGAGGGCGGCCGCCTCCTCGTGGGGGCAGGGCCAGTGCGGCAGGCTGCCGTTGGTCCACTCCAGCAGCACGGAACCGGCGCTGATGTTCCTCAGGCTGACGGCGCTGCTGTTGCGGTCGCCCAGGGCGGCCGCCAGCTTGCGCACCAGCAGGATCTTGCGCTGCACGTCGTCGGCCAGCCGCCGCGGGTCCCCCTCCAGCCGGGCGGCGAAGAGCACCGGGTTCTTGTCGTTGGCGGGCCAGCGCCGGACGCGCACCTCCACCGCGTCCACGGCGCTCAGCCCGCCCTTGTCGCTGGCCCGCACAAAGTACTCGTGCTTGCCGGCGTGCTGCGCGTCGGGCAGCCCGTAGAGCAGCTGGCTGGTGCTGCGGAAGAAGCGGAGGGTCAGCGGGTCAGCGGGCCAAAGCGCGCGCACCCCCACGCACGGGCACCACCATCCCCACTCTCGACCCCGACCGGCACCTGTTGAACTGGATCCAGGACGATTCTCCCACCACCTCCTTCAGGTTCTTCCTCAAGCTCAGCCGCAGCTTGTCGGTGGTTCCGTCCTCCTTGTCGAAGAAGGTGTCGGAGGGGATCTTCACCTCGAAGTAGGTCCCCACCAGGGCGTTCACGCGGTCGATGGGATTACGCAGGAGCGGTTTCTCGTTACGGGGATCCGGGGGGACGCCCGCCGAGGGCCCGGCCGGCTCGGGCCGGCGGGGGGGCGCCGTCGGCGTGCTCTTGGGCTTCTTCGGCTTTTTGCCGGGTTTCCGCGTGGTGGTGGGCGGCGTGGTCTCCGCGTAGGCGGGCCGCCCGGCGCTTGGCGTGGACTCCGAGTAGGCGGGCCGGCTCGCGCTGGGCGTGGCCTCCGCGTAGGCGGGCCGGGTGGGGCTGGGCGTCACCGAGAAGGCGCTCGCCGACGCCCCGGTGGGCGCGGGAGGATCCGGGACGGGCGTGCGGCCCGCCGACTCTCGGACGCGGACGGTGGGTCGGACGGGCGGCGGGACTGGGTCCCGGGCGGGCGGCGCCCGGCTCCGAGGGGGCTCGGCCACCCGCGGGGACGAGGGCGTCGGGACCACGCGGGGAGGCGGCTCGACCGCCGGGGACGGCGGGAGCGAGGTCAGGACCGGCGTGGGCGCGTTGTTCAACTGGCGCCTCGCGCGCTCGGCCACCCGGGGCTTCTTGTTGGCCACGTGCCAGCCCAGCACCGGGTAGCCCAGGCGGGCCGACATGGCGCCCTCCTTAGCCGAAGCCTGGACGCCGGCCAGGTCGGGCAGGGCGCCGGGCTCCAGCGAGCAGCCCAGTTTCCACGACAGCAGCGCGCCGTTCTCCACCACCTGCCGGGACGGACGGCGGGGGGTTAGCCAAATGGAACGGGAGCCAGGCGGCGCCGGCGACGCCCACCTTTTTGGCGTTCCCCGGGCCGGCCATGAAGGCGGACATGTCGAAGAGTCTGTCGTTGACCACAGGGAGGAGCGTCATGTGGCGGGGCTCCACCCCCGAGAAGCCGCTCATCTCGTCCAGCAGCGCCACCCTCTGGCGGGAGCTCATCTTGGTCAGGTCGGCGTCCAGGACGACCGTCAACAGCGTGACCGCCTCGTCGGGGCCGCACGTCCCCAAGGGCTCGGCTTCCCGGACCTCCACGCAAAAGGCGTTCCCCCGCCGCGGGGACGATCCCTCGGGGGCGCCCGCCCCGATGCAATGGACGCCTCGGTCCTCTTCCAGCGGGACGCCCTGCAGCGTCTCGCCGGGGGCGTCCCACGCCAGCCAGGATGGGAGGACGCCCTCTGCGGACATCTGAAAAGGCACGGAGGGAGCGATGGACCTTGTGATGACAATAAAGGCTTTTGATTTGATTTGGTCCCGGACGGACGCAGTTGCGCCAGCATACCCAACGTGGCGCTAAAACCACGCCGTGGCATTTGCCCGTTACTCGGCGCCGCCGCCTTTTAAAAATAAGGAGCGAGGAAAAGCCGCCCACCTCCGGCATGGCTTTGATCCGGAACAGTCGGCCCGTGGGCGCCCGGGCGTCGGGCGTGGGCGAGTCGCTCCGGGCGTCCCGGAGATCTCGCAGGAGGGCGGAGCTCATGGACGCCTCCAGCCCGCCGACGTCCCCGGGTTCCGAGCGGGCGGCGGCCGCGGCCAGCAGGACCAGCAGCCCCGCCCACGCTCCCGGCATCTTGTGGGCGCGGGGGAGGGGGGCTAAGGGCTCCTCTTCCGATTCAGCGGGACGTCATGGTGGGCCACCTGAAATAATGAGGCGTCAGAGAAAACAGGGGGGGGAAAGTATTTCAAAAAGCACATCCTAACATTGGGGGACATCCGTGTTGCTTTCGGAGCTTTGCTTCGGGAATTTGGGCTCATTTGGCTACCGGGAACGAGCGTCTTTTCTTTCCATCGTGCCCATCGATGGAGAGAGGCTGAAAGACACTTGATTTGAGCCTCGTGTGGATGCCGTGGTATCAGGGGGACTTGCAAGTTGGAGTACTGTTGCCACAAACTAAGACCTGGCGTGTCATTGGGGCAGAGGGAGGGACGGCGGCAGCTGCCAAAAGCGTGAAGCCCAGGGACAGCTGCAACGGTCAACCCGGGCCTCGTCGCCCTGGCAAACGCCCGTTTGCCCCGCCTAGCGTGCGCCTTCCATTCCATTCCATTCCGTAATGTCCAGGCCGCAGCCGGTTGGACTCGGCCGCATGAAATGTGTTGGTGGGAAGTCCGCCGTCGTGTTCCAAAGAGTTTCCTTCAACGGGCCCCGAAAACGAGCGACGTTCCGCCGATCGAGATCGGCACCCGGCGCGGCTATTTTTGGGACTCGGTCGCCACATCCGACCGATCTGGACGCGTTGTATCTGTGAACGGAGCGTTTCCGTCGTCAAGGAGCGGGACCTCAGTCCGGGCGGCCGCCCGCCCTTCCATTTACCGATCGGGGTCAACCGTCATGGAAGGAAGCGGTACGGGTGAGGCGTTTCTAGCGGAAAAAGGGTGACCCGGCGTCCCGTCACTCGCCGACGGACACGACGAGGTGTGTTGATGTCGACGTCATCGGCCGACGTCATCCCCACACCTGGGCGCGCGTGCTCGCCAGCCAGCAAGCGCGCACGTAGGGCCCCGCAGCCGGACAGAAATAACAGTGGCTGTTCAGAGAAGCTTCCCGTGAAACGCTGCCAACCTGCCGGGGAGAGCGCGCACGCGCACGACGGCTTTAGCGTTCCAGCGGTAGGACGCGCGCGCGCACGAACGCATTGCCACTAACCACCGTCAACGTCGTTGTTGCTGCCGGCGCCGCCGAGTGTTTTTCTTTTTCCTTTTTTTCCAGTTTTTTTTCTCCCCCCTCCTTCGAAACAATTCGGCTTTCGCGGTGGCTTTACCTCATGCGCGCAGGCGTTCGGTCAGTCAGTCAGTCGTCGTCGCCTTTGCCTCTCTCTCTCTCTCTCGCTTTCTCTCTTTTTCTCTTTCTGTGTTTCTGTCGTCCTGGTCTCCTGGCGTCTCGGCGTCCGGCGATCGACGGCACGATGGGAGCGATCCGTACAAGGGGCTGGAAAATAGAGGCAGCGAGCAGGCAAGGGAAGAAAAGACGGAAAAGGGGAAGGGCCAGCGCAGATAGCTCCGCCCACCCCTGCCTCTGCTCCTCCTCCTCCTCGTCCTCGTCCTCCACTCTTCGCTTCTTTGAGGCTTCCACGTCGTGATTTCCCTCAGCGTGGCGATGGCGTCGACGTCGACGTTCCGTCTTTGGTCGCCGTTGCGCTCCATCTATCGGCCTGAGAAAAAGCAAACGTCAGGCCAAAAAGAGGGCCAGGCCGGACCGGGCAGGGAACCTCCGCCACGGTCGCCACTCGCCATCGCGAGGGTCCAACAATATGGCGGGCCATTCAACAATAAACCAGCTTTGACATCAAAGTGACCAACAGAAAGGTTAACCATGAATGCTAACCCCATAGTCCCTCCCTCGGCAACGCTCTCGCACCGACGGATGCCTTTGTCACGTACCGGGCGGGCGCAATTGCGCCCAGACACTTGGCCGCGACGTAGACCCCGCCATTTCTATTCTCGTCCCTCGTCGTCACCGTGCCGACGGACGGCTTTATTTTTACAGTCGACCCCCGGGCCGGCGTCCTTAGTCAGTCGCCGGGCTAAAAATAGGAGGGGCCCGATGCGGGGAAGGGGGGCGTCCAATCGGGGCAGGTTTCCTTTTCTCCATCTAGAGCTCTGACCCGACGTGGCGAGGCGAGGCGGCTGGGCAATGGGGGGAAAGTTCACTTGGCCCGTTAACCCGTCTTTTGGCGTACGGCCGGACGGTCGCTAGGAAAGGACGGGACGATGTCGGTTGCTCGCCCGGCGACTTTTCAAAGCTCTCGTGGGTCAAGCCTCCGTTGAGCCCGATGCTAGACCGCCACCGATACCCGAGGGGGGCACCGTTGTGGCTCTCGTTTGACGACACACCCACGTACGAGTGAACGTCCATTAGAAAGCAGAAGCTCCGACGGAAAGCGGTCGTCGGGTGACGGGCGTGGCCTTTGCTCCACCTTGGATGCGTAATGTGGCCGAGGGTCCAACATCACACTTGGAACACGGCCATGGGCTCCAGGTCAAATGTCGCGGCCAAAGCACTGACAAGTTTGGGGCCCACACCGCTTTTTTTTCTTTCATTACCGGCGCCGGCGGCCCGGATGAACGGTTTTCTGGCAAAGGCTTTCCCCAAGCGCCGGCTTTTGCGTTTTTCCGGCCACCCGAGCCTCTGCCGCCCCGGCGAAAGAAGGCCTCGCTAAATCTCGGCGGGGCGCCGCCCCCCCTTGTGACGCGGCCCGAATACTTGAGCGCCGCGCCGGCGGCGAGGGAAGCTGGTGAAAGGCGAGAAGGTGGGACCGGATTGACAGCGGCAAGTGTGGATGTCTCCCGGTTTGTCGCCGTGACCCTTTGAGACGGCGGCCGTGGCGAGAGCCGGCCCCGCCCGGACGGCGGCGTTGCCGGTCGAGGCAACTTGCGGCGTTGACGTAGGGCAAGTTGCAAGAAGAAGTGGCCCCGGCCGGGCGGGCCGCCTTTTCCAAGCCCAGTGGAAACGACCCCTGAGGAGACAAATAGAATGATGTTAAAATGGCACAGTCCGTGAACAATAGGATGCTGTATTTTTTCTAGCGAGAGAGGCGAGGGCCAGTCGGGGGCAGCGGTCGGATCCCATCTCATCCCCGCTTTATCCTCATTAGGCTCATGGGGGGTGCTGGAGCCTATCCCAGCTGACTGCAGGCCAGAGGCAGGGGAGACTGAATCGGTGACCAGCCGACGGCAAAGGACAACCGTGCACGCTCACACTCGTATCTAGGGGCAATTTAGAGTGTCCAATCAGCCTAGCATGCATGTTTTTGGAAATGTGGGAGGAAAAGCAGGAAAGAAAAAGCCCAGAGGAAAACCCACGCAGGCCCAGGGAGAACATGCAAACTCCACACAGGTGGACCGACCTGGATTTGAACCCAGGTAGGTCTCCTATTGTGAGGCCGACGCGCTAACCGGTGGCCCCCTCGGGCCGTCTGTGTCGGATTCCAGTGTTTACATTACAATAGCTGGCTGCCGCCGCCGCGTCCTTTTTGGGACGACGAGCGGCCTTTTGGCGCCGACAGAGCGAGGGAGGAATGGAAAGGTCGCTGGCTCCTCCCTCCCAACCAGGCGTTTGCTTGAGCTCGTCCAAATTTGGAGTAGAAACATAGTCGGGAGAGTTTTGTCGAGGCAAGCGCGTCCTCTACCGCCTGCCGCGCGTCAGGACAGGCTGGCACCCGGAAGTAACCTCCTCCCACCGTCCCTCCCTAACTCGCTCGTTAGCTAGCCGGCTAGCTAACTCGTCCCCGCTTTCCTGCTGGTGTGGGCTCGCCTCGCCTAGCATCGCATCGCCTGGCCTAGGCGCTCGGTCGTCCTCCAAAAGTACGGATACGTGAGTCAGGAAATACATATTTTAGTTCCGCGACTTGAACGGAATATTGGCCGGCGAATTCACGGAAGGAAAATTGTCGATCACGAATGAATGCTGTCGATGAGCGGGGGCGCCTTTGAAGGAAGGAAGGAAGCAAGCAAGCAAGAAAGGAAGCAAGCAAGAAAGGAAGGAAGCAAGAAAGAAAGAAAGAAGAAAGGAGGGGAAGGATTTGGACGCCGGTCGGAGAAGGAAGGATTCGCTCCGAAGAGCTAGCCAGCTAGCGAGCTTGCGCCCCTGTTAGAAGATGAGCGAGGGCGTGGCCTGCACCGTCAAGCCGCCCGTCTTCCTGGGCTCGGGAGGCGGGTCTAGCGCGAGCGTGCGTCTCTCCGGCGTTTGCGTGGTGGACGTGCTCCTGCCCCCGGCGAAGACGGTCGACGTGAGTCCGGCGAACAGCCGCCAGGGGGCGATACCAGTGAGGCCGGCTGCCATAACTCCGTCTCTTTTGCACGCGCAGATCGAGAGCATCTCTTTCAAGAACTTCTACACGGCCTCGTTGAGCGTCCGGCTGCTGAGGCGGGGTCCCGGCCGGGAGGGGGAGGGGGCGGGGTCTAGTGCCAAGTGGTGCACGGCCCTCAGGGACCGCCCCCTCATGACAAACCCCCACACCGAAGGAGGGGCCCACGACTACTGCCACATTCACTGGAAGCAGGTCGGCTAGGCGCTGGCGAGTGGATATACTTTGGATATATTATTTACTTTCTTAGTTTTCTTTTTTCTTTTTAAACAAAAACTAGCCTTACTATACGTGGTCATATTTTTTGGGGAAGAAAAAGGCCTCTCTATTGAAAAAAAAGCCAGACTATAGATGTTTTTAAGGAAAAAAAGCCTTACTATACACATGGTCTTTAAAAAAAAAAAAAGAAAACTGTCATTTTTTAATGAGACAAGGTGATGGAAATAAAACAATTTAGGGGTGAGGGGGGTCAAGACCCCCTGAAACAGTCGGGCCACTGGCGTCCATACATATTGTGCAATGGTAATATTATGACTTGGATCTGGATGTTTTTGTTTTGCAATATGGCAGTGCTACTAAGTCTCATCTTGTAATATGACTTTTTTTTTCTTTACAGTTGCGAACGTCGGCCGAGCGGGTGTCTTGCGTGCGACTGATCCTCAAGCAGCCGTCGCGCTGCTGGTCCCGCTTTGGCGTGGAGGACGTCCGCCTTTGCCCGCGTGCGCCCCTGGCCGTATGTGCGCCGAGCCAGCCGGCCAGTCGGCATCCTCTTTTCCACCGCCTCGCCTCAATTGGAAAGGCCTTTTTTTTCAGGAGCCGGACAAGGAGCTTTCGGATTGGCTCCTGGCCCTGGACGCGGCCAGTCCGCCCACGCAGGTACGTCTCGGTCCCGGTGACGGTCCGGGGCCGTCGCTAAAGGTTTACACCCCCTTCCCCCCTCCCGTGCAGGGCCCGACGGCGCTGTCACGCGCCCTCCAGCGGATGTGGGCGCTCAGCCAAGTCACGCAGGCCAGTCAGACCTCCGCCGACTCGGCCTCCGTGGGACGCTTTGACGTGAGTCGCGCTCGCTCGCTCCACCCACATCAAATTTGTTCGCTCGGCACCAAAAGGACCGACCGGATTGGGGGTCCGGCGGCACCGCAGACGTCCGACCCACCGAAAAGAGTTTGCGTCCCGTCCATTGGAAGTGCGAGTGGTGCCTTCTGTGAGGCGTCAGGGTCAGAGCGTGGCCCGAGCCAATTCTGCTGGGGGGTGGAGGGTCAGCCCTTTTCCCCTCGTTTGCTCGGAAGCTAAAAAGCCAACCGAAATTGGACGGCGGCTGGCTTCTAGTGGACGGGACCACCACTGGATGGGTTGTTATCGAGGAGCCATTCCATAATGATGACTTTTTTTTCTCAGGTGGACGGCTGCTACAACATCCAGTCATTGTCTCTAACATAAAAGCGCTTGATTTGGACGCTGTCAATAAATGTGGAACGGAAGAAATGGTGCCTTTTGTGAGCGGCCAAACCAAAAAGCGAGCCGAGCCGAGCCCGGGCCAGACCAAAGGAACGTCGATGCGGCCCAAGCCTCGCACGAATCGCGTTATGTCAAAAATAAACACCCCCTAACCTTATTTCGGGACGGGGGTCTCCTCCAGTAAGCCAGTGCGCTTTGCGTTGAATAATTTAATGGCGTGATGGAAAATAAAGAGAGGGTTGGGCCGTGGCGTTAGGACGACGAAGAGCCGGGGGTCTTGGCGTCGTCGTCCACCCCCGTGATGGTGGCCTTGCAGAAGAAGCAGTCCTTGTTGTTCATCAGGTGCTGATTGATGCAAGCCCTGCCAGAGGGGGCGCCAGAGAGAGAGAGCCCGGTTCAGCCACCGAGGCGGCAAAAAGCACACGTGCGCGCGCGGTCGGCCACGGCGTCGCCTACTTGCACGACTTGTGCGCGCAGGGCCGGAAGACGGCCGAGATGGGGTGCGCGTAGCAGATGGGGCAGAGGTCGTCCTCGCTGGTGGGCTGCGAGGCGGACACAAGAGAAGGGGGGGCCACGCCGCCCACGGAAAGGCGTTTAGCGCCAACCAGGGCCGGGGGAAGGCGGCCCGCCCGCCCGGCCAGCCGGCGGGGGAAAGGCCACTCGGCCCGTTCCTCTCACCTGCGTGCTGGTGGCCGCCAGCTGCGATTCCCTGCCCAGGAAGGCCAGCATGCTCTCCACCTTGCTCTTCTCCTCGCCGCTGATGTAGTCGCCATCTGCGGGAGCAAAAAGCCAACGGGGGAGGGGGGGGAGGAGAAAAAGAAAAATGGGCCGGCAACTCACATGCATCCAGGGAGAAGGACCCGCGCTCCGAAGAGGAGCCGGAGCCGGACCCTGAGCCGCCAGAGCCGAGGAGGTGGCGGACGGAGTCCAGCTGGAAGCAGGGGTCCGACAGCAACGCACGTGCCGCGCGACACGTCCTGCGTGGAGCGGATGTGGAAATAAATCCGTCCGTCCGTCCGTCCTCTCTTTGGCGCAAAAAGCGCTCCGTAAAGGAAACGGCCGGCGTTTTTGCCACCAGTGACTTAGCGCATTTAATCACATATCAAGCGCACCCTTCAAATGGTTGCATTTGACCATTTTTCGCGTCTGGCCAATCATTTAACTAGGTAAGACGGCAGCGCCCCGAGCGAGCAGTGACGCAAGTTTTTTTTCTTGAATTTCATTCATTAATTGATCCAAATAAAATGTGTTCAGCGTTTTATCCCTTTATATTTTCTCTATTTCAAAATAAATGACCGTTGCGGCCGCATTGTCTTATTGACGTTATGGTGGTATGGCGTTGTCAACTTGCAGTTTGGTGCATGTCGACTTTTGATGCGCTTACAAGCCGTACCCTCGATTCGGTCAGCATTTTTTTTGTCCGACAAAAGCGGCTTTTATGCGAGTAAATACGGTAAACGGGCGGACACCGTGGGCTTAATTATAGAATTAATTTAATCATTAAAATATTGCCAATAAGCTCCACTTGACAGAAAGCTTTTAGTTTTTGTCCCTATCGCCAACGGACCTGGGGGTTGTTCGCTCATCGCTATCCACGGCGAGACGGCCCGACTCACCCGTGTCGGTCGCCGTCGATGAGAAGTCTGACCAGGATGCCCGTGACGGCCACCAGGATGGGGTAGTGGTCCACGCTCTCCAGACCTGGCCGTCCGAGTGAGGGAGGGAGACGACGTCAAGGCGCGAAGGAGGCGCCGGGTGGCCAAAGGCGCTTCCTTACCCGGCAGGCGCAAGTTGACCACGCGGTCAAAGAGATTCTTCTCGGCCGTGGCCCGGTTCAGCACCTGATTCAGCAACTGACAGGCGGGAGAAGGGAGGGAGCGAGTCGGGGCGAGCGCAACGGCCGGGCGGGCGCCGGCCGGCCGGCTCCGTCGTCACCTGAGCCAGGCGGCGCAGCAGCAGCTCGGCCGACGGACGCGACCAGTCCAGGAAGATCTCGGGAACCAGCGTCACCGTCATCTCCAGGACCCTCAGCAGGCTGACTGACAGGTCGAAGCAGGTGGCGCACACCTGATGGATGGACGGAGGGAGGGAGGTAGGTAGGTAGGGAGGCGTCACCCTGGGGGAATCACCCGACACCCGAGGGGGGGCCTCGCTGCTCACCTTGAGCTGCCGCGTGTCCACAAAGTTCCTCTCGGGACGCTCTGCCGCCTGTTGGATCTGCGGGTAAGGAGCGGACGCGCGCGTCACGTCAAGTCGGGCAGGCCGGGTACGTCCGTCGGTCGGAGCGCTCGCCTCCTGGATCATGCCGATGAACTCAGAGAAGGCCCAGTTGAGCTGATTGAGGACGCTGTTGAGGAAGGAGGCGGCCATCTCTTTGTCGGCGCTCAGCAGCTGGGCCATGTGTCTCTGAAGCGCCAGCGACGGACATGGCTCTGAGGGAGGAAAGCAAGTAGGGGGGTGGGCGGGGCAAACTCTAAGCCAGGAAGGGAAAGGAAAGGAAGCTAGCACCCGCTAGCGCCGACTAGCTCACGTACTCTGGAGGCTGGGCAGGTTGGCGTCCTCGGGCTTGCTCTTCAGCAGGTGCGGCAGGCGCGTGTACCTGTAGCCGAAACCGCAGCCCTGCCACCCACGCACACCCAAATGGTCAAATCGGCCCATCTTTGAGGTCGGGGGTGTCCGGGTGGGGTGCCGCGGGAGGCGCCGCTCACCCGCCACAGCCGGACCAGGATCCAGTTGGTCTGCGCCCAGGGTCGCTGCTCGTAGGGTGCCAGAAGGTTCTTCATCATGGCCACGCGCCTGGCGGGGCGACACGGCGGGCGTGAGGTGGTGGCGGCGGACAGAACGCCCCCCCCAGACTCACTGTTCCTCGGGGATCCTCTCCACCGCCCTGAGGGATTGCGGGTAGCACACGTAGCTGGCCAGCGCCTGCATCAGAGCGTCTTTGATGTCTGCACGGGTGCAAGAACAGCCAGAGACGGACGGACGGACGTCAGCGTCCGCCTTCTCTCGTCCCCATTTCCTCGGACGGGTGGGAAATGACGAGCGGACGTCCCGCCGCCGGCGACCTACCCGTCCCGACGATGCGCGGATCGGCAAAGTGTTTGGCCAGGATGGCCGCCAGCTGCGCCAGGGTGTCTTGGTAGCCTGCGGATGTCGGCGCATCAGCGGAACAAAGGGGCGGGGTTACAGGCACTGACGCCGGCACGGACGCCGGCACCGACGCCCCACTCACCCGGCAGCTGCTCCATGCCGCCGGCGGGGCCAAAGTAGTTCTTGAGCGCGTTGTAGGCGTACATGGCCACGTTGAGGTAGAACTCGGGCGTGAAGGCGAAGAGCGAGCCCGTGCGGTCGGCGTGCTCCACCGTCACCATGCACACGCGCAGGAGCCAGTACACGTCCAGCATCTTCTCCTGCCAAAGCACACGTTCCGTTCCAGAGCTGGCGGCGTTTTCCGGGGGTGGGGGGCGAGACCCCGAACGAGCGGCGCCCACTTTGGAGTAAATGGTGGCGTTGATCCAGGCCAGCCTGCGGCTCAGGTGATTCAGCTTTTCGGCGAAAACCTTGCGACTCTTGTGGAGCTCCTCCAAGATGTCGGCCCTCTGCGGGGAACGGAACGGTGAGAGTCGGGCGATGGATTAGGGGGCGGGGATTAGACCCTCGGGCGCCGGCTCACCCTCGCCGGACAGCGCGCGATCTTCTCGTCCGTGTCGCAGAGAGCCACCGCGTACTCGTGCACGTCGTCGGCCACCACCACCATCTGCGACGGAGCCCCAAAAACGTCAGTCGCCTCGCCTCCCCGGAAATTCTAGCGGGGTGGTCGTCGCCGCCGCCGCCGCCACCGGCGGCGCTTTGCGTTGGCAAACGGCGAGGGCCCACCTTTCCCAGCTGCTGATGGACGCTGAGGTTGTACATCATGACGATCCCGTCGGCAATCTCCAGCAGCGACTTGTCGGCCACGGGACGATCCGACTCTTGGGCCGGTCGCCCCAGCAGCAGGCCGTCGCTGCCGTGGGCGCCCTCGACTTTTGCGTGCCAGGACGGATGGCCATTAGAAAAGGCCATCCACCCAAAGCGCCGCCCGCCCACCACTCACTGTCTTCCTCGGTGCGTCTCTCCACGGCCAGGGCGCGCACTCTGACCTTCTCGGGGTGGCCCAGGGGTCGGCGGGGGGTCATGAGGCTGACGGCGGCCGTGCTGAGGAAGCGGTTGGCCCGCCCCAGAGTGGGCGAGCTCATCCAGCCGGGCCGAGGCAAGGGGGCGGCGCCCGGCCTCTGCTCGGCGGCGGGCCGGCAGGGTCAGCCCGGGGGCTCACGCTCGGGACGTTCCGACCCACCCACCTGCGGTTCCGTCTCCTCGTCCTCGTCCAGGTCGTCCATGGACGCCGCCTGGATCTCCGCCGGCTCGATCACGATGTTGGCTCGGCTGGCCAGATCGTCTGCGGGAGGGAAGGCTCCGTTTCTAACCAGCCCAGCGCCGCTCGCTCACGGCTCGGCGGCCGAGCGACCCGCCGACCTTTCAGGGTCTTCTTGAGGTGCGACAGCAGGCCGCCCAGACGCTGCAGGTCAAAGTAGTCCACCTTGCCGTTGTAGAAGAGCTGCGGCGGCACGTAGGCCTCTGAAGTCCGCCGGCCCGGCGGTTTACCGGGAGAGAGGGGCAAAGCGGGCCAGACGTTTAGCGGGAGGGACACGGGGGCAGTTGGCGCGGCGGGGCGGGGGGCGGGTACCGTCGCTGGGGAGGCTGCCCGGACTCTTCTTGGAGGCCTCGTCCCAGCAGGCGCGCACGGCCGCGATCAAGCGGTGCAGGAAACACAGCATGTACTCGGGGGGGCAGAGGGCCGTGGGGTGCTGAGGGCGGATCGTACGTTAGGGCCCGGAAAGCGGGCGGGGCGGTGCGGGCCGTCACGACGCCACTCACCCCTCGGTTGCTGGCGTTTTCTTGGAGGAACTTGCGGAACTTGTTGAGGAAAATGTAGCGGGAGGCTTCACCCTGAAAGCCAGGGCGGGCGGGCGTTCGTTTGGATGCGCTCGGCACGTGTGTGTGCCGACGGACGGGCCGCCCACCCTTCGACCCCCGAAAACGGCGCCCGGGCGTACCGTGCTCTTGTCCTTGTTGTTGAGCAGCAGCCGGAGGATTTGCACTTGGAGCTCTTCCACCACTAGAGGGAGACAAAAACAAATGAAAAAGGAATGATCTCCGCCGGATGGACGACGGCATGGCCCAATCCTTGGGGACTTGGAACATTGAGGAATGGGACACGACTTTGCGAAAGGCCAATGCCAAAGGAAAGGAAAGGAGCCAACGAGAGCCAACGACCTTCAATTCTTTTTTTCAGCCTCTGGCAGCCTCGCTCGTAGGCCCTCCGGCGCAATCGCTCGTCCGAACTCTCGTCCTTGGCCTCGCGCTCGTCTTTGCCCTGCCGGGGGAAAACGGACGGGTTGGCCGGGGTGGGCGCGCCCGCGTCCGTAGGCCGGCCCGGCCCGGGCCGCACCTCCTTGTCCGAGTGCGCCGGCCACCACGTGGTGGGGATGAGCTCCTCCAAGCCCGCCTCCTTGACCCGCAGCGGAGTCTTGATGTAGAAGAAGACCACCGAGCGCAGCACGTCGAACGTGAGCCGGCGTTGAGGAAAAAGGCCGGGCCCCGTGCGCCACGCGCCGCCCCATCGCCCAAAAGGATATAAGACGTGGCCCAGCAAGTACTTGCGGGACTTCTCGTGACGCAAGACGGCCGTGGTCAGACGCAGGTAGTGGATCTGAAACGGCGCCGGGAGGGGCGTGAGGGCTGAGGTGGAGGACAGCCGGCTGGAGGCGGGCGGGCGGACGGACGGACGGACGGACGCCGGGTACCTGGAAGCCCAGGTCGGGGATGATGGGAGAGAAGCGGTACGCCCTCAGCAGCGACATCATCAGCTGCTTCAGGCACTCGTTGACCTCGTGATCCTACCGACGCCGATGGATGGATGGAGGGTGGAAAAGAATTGGTATCCTTCATGCCAGAGGAGCAGATGGGGAGGATTGACTGATTGGAGGACGCTTTTACCTCCATGAGGAGCCAGAAGAGGTCGAGCAGCTGCTGTATGAGCGGGTGCTCATCCACCGAACCGCCGCCCTCCAAGATCCCCAACAGGAAGTTCATCAGCACGTCCTCCACCAGGTACACCTTGCACTGGGCGGGCGTGAAAAGCAACAAGATGGCGGCGTTCAAAGGGACGGACGGAGCGGCGCTCTCGCTCACCATGAGCGGCGCAAAGTGGTTGAAGATGTGGGCCAAGGCAACGAGCACGGTGGGCTGGCCGTCCAGACGCCACGCCGAACGCTCCGTCTCCACCACGCGGTCCTCCTGATCCGGCGGCCGGCAGGTTAACGGGATGGGACGGCTGGGGACGGGACGGCCCGACTCACCTGCGCCCGGATACGCGTCGACAGGACGTTCTCCACGAAGCCCAGCAGCTTGTGGGCCTTGAGCAGGTCGGCGGACGGCGGGTCCTGTAGGGGCAGGTAGCCCTCCGACGGGTAGGTGCCCGCCCACGGTCAAGGAAAAGCCCGGCTGCGTCGGAGGACCTCGCCCTCGCCCTCACCAGGCCAAAAGGATATCGGAGCGGTCGGCTTCCAAAGTTGAAGGCCACCGACTCCTTGAAGGACAGACTGATGGCGGGGAAGTAGGCCACGCCGGGACCCGTCTTGATGTCGCTGAACGCCGTGCCCAAGGACTGGCCGTTGCTGAGGGCGGACACGCAAATCCGCTCGCCGCCGGCCTCAAACTCAAACTCAAGCCATACAAAAGCCAGCGCAAAAAGCTTCTTTTTTCCCCCCCCACTGACTGCCTGCCGCTCACGATGACAGACGACCCATGGCGTGGCACCTGGGCATCCTCGCGGCGCAAAGTCAAGGGGCTTGGTCACGCCCCAAAACGTGAAAACGACAAAGACTCACAGGCAGAAGGCCACGCTGGCGTCGTCCAGATCGACGAGACAGCTGACGATGTCGCCCGCCGCCCACGACTGCGGCGAGCGGTCCAGAAGTCAAGGCGGGCAGGCGAGCGAGCGGGATAGTCAGTCCGGGGCTTGAGGTGGATCGGCGTGCGGGCTCACCTTGCCGTAGTTGGTGGTCACCACGTTCCACTTGCGCACCCGGTTCCCGTCGTAGGCGTACGAGTCGGGCGTGTCGCCCACTCCCTCCTGGCCGGGGCGCAGAAGCGTCAACCGGCGGAGGGGAGGGGCTTTCGCTCGCTCGCTCGCTCGCTCGGCCCGGCCACTCACCTCCTGGTTGAAGCGGCAGTCGAGCGTGCACCAGCCGATCTGCATCAGGCCCTGCGACGAAATCAGCACCTCGTACGCCCACTTGCCTGCGATGGTGGGAGAGAGGGTTAGGGGAGGGAACCATTGGGCCACGCCGTTGCCGCCACCGCCACCACCGCCGCTTACCTTTGTAGACGCAGGTGGTGGCCCGAATGGAGCTGAAGTTGCTGTGGCCGATCACCTGGGAGGGAAAAGCCAGAGGGTGAAGGATCCCGACCCCCCAAAGACGGCGGCCATTTACCCCCAGGAGGTCGTCGTCCACGAAGAGGAGGCCCTCGAAGCCCCCGGTGTGGTCCAGGACCACCGGTTGAGGACCCAGACGACCCTCCGTCTCACGCTCTGGACCGAGAACAGACAATCCACATCCGGTGCTCTTGGAAACTAGTCTCAAGGGGGGGGGCAAAAGGGCCTACCGGAGCCGTCGTCCACGCTCTCCCCTTCGGACAGCAAGTTCTCCAGGTGGGCGTCCAGACCCCGGAAGGTCAGAGGCTTCCTGAACAATGACAGGCGCCATCAAGGGCGGGCCCCAGCGCGACACGCCCGGGCGGAGGAGAGCCGGCGGACGGACGGAGGAGCACCTGGGCCAGGCCGGAACGTCCCGAACGTCCACGTCGGCGGGAGGAAAGACGCGATGCAAGTAGTCGCTCAGCAGCTTCTCGTTGACGATCCCTGAGCGCAAAAAAAACGGGCTCGGTCAAACGCCGGGCCTCGTCCGCGGTCGAGGCCCGACGCCGTTACCGCTGGACGTGGCTTTGTCCGTGTCCGAAGCCAGCCTGTAGTTGCGGCGGGCCGACGCGGTGCCGCCGCCTTTGGAGTTCATGGCGCCGGGTCGCCGCCCACCGCCTCGCTGGCGTTCCCAAAAAGACACAATGTAGCGTTAGCGTGAGGTGATCAAACAATGTTGACTTTTTGAATCCCGAAAAGCATCCAGGCTTTACTGCGATTCGCCGTTCAATCCATTCGAAGCGGCCGCAAATGAACGCCAACCCTCCCACTCGAAGTGGATCGGACGTCACGTGCCACGGCGTCCGGTGACTCGGAATGCCGCCGCGGGCGACGGAAGTGGAAGAAGGCCCCCCGACGCCCCCCCCACGTGTGCTATTAATGACAGGTTAAGTTTAGAATGGATTTCAAGAGCGGGCGGGCAAGCCTCCGGCAGTCCTTACCGAAGCCACTCGAGCGCTTTTGGGCTTTTTGCCGTCAAGGCGATGGCGACTAGGCGCACGAATGGCTTCGAGCGGGACGCCGGGCGACCGCCTGGCTCGGGCGTCTATTGCCGTTCAAGGCAGCCCGTGAAGCAAAAAATACACATTGTTCTTCCTCGGGCCAAGAGGCCCCCTCCCACCAAAGAGTTAGTCGGATCCATTTCAATGGTGCCTTCCCTCCCACTCCAAATGAACGGGACGTCTAGCGCCGGCCGTGCCGTCCACGTCAAGATAACGACTTCATCAAGTCGTGGTCGTGTGCTTGAGAAGATGCTACGGGAAATGGAGCTTTTTATTTTGGACAATGCTATCGTTGGAGTGTCGTAAGAATACGCGAGCGGTCGGCGGCACATACTAGGAGGACAACATGGCTTCTATTTTGGAAATGCCGGCGGTGTCATGAAGCGTTTGGCGGCTGTCCTGGACTCTTTTCTTTTTTTCGTTCCCCCGACCTGACATGACAGGCGCCAATGAGAAATGGACGACTCTTTGCTTGACATCACGCCAAAGTGAGACGTCAGCTTAAAGGTGGTGACGCCACGAAACTTGAGGTCACGTTCAAAAAAATGGGCTTCGGGGAAAGCGTCCCCCCCCCCCCAAAGGACGACGAGATGACCAGCCTTCTTAGGAGCTAGCATGCTAGCGGGTTTACTAGCAAGACGGCTAACGAGCCGACAGAGCCTGGAGGTTGAGGCAAAGACGTCGTTGACGCGCGGAAAAATGAAACTTTGAACGCCTCGGCACGGTCGTCCCGGCCCCTCGAGTTGTCACCTTTTTTTTCTTCTAAGGGCGGTCTCGGACGAGCGGAGCTGGGTCTGCGTGCCGCCGCCGCCGACTTGTTTCTTGTCCGTCGCTCGCTCGCTCGCTCGACAAGCAGCGCGAGATTGGCCACAACAGACTTGGCCACGCCTACCGCCACGGCTCCTCACGGGGGACAAAAAAGCGACCAACGCGAGAAAAGGCCAGCCAGGCGACCTTTCGGCGAACCTCCCCCTCAAACCTCCCACCTGCCTCACCCCTTTGACGTTTCGCAATCCCGGAGGCTCAACACAGTCACGAACAAACAACAACAAAAAACAAGATGATTGAACGGAAACACAGAGGCAGCCAGCGTCATCTCAAAGAAAGTTTAAGATTTGTTAAGAATCAGTCAGAGCAATAAAGTTCCACGGTATTTGACGAGAAAACCTTCTAAAGGTGTCCATATATGTGTAAACATTCTTATATGATGGCGATCATGTGCAGTTAGATTTATAAAAATATAGAGTTTTTTTAAAAAGGGATTTCCACTTTGCTTGATGTTGACAGTAAAGGGCGGGGGGTGGGGCCAAGATGGACGGCTGGCTGGGGGCACGCCCCCTTCAGGCCATGTAGGGGTACTTCCACTCTGTCAGCGGCACGTGGGTTTCCTTGACCACCTGCGGCGACGTCCAGCGGAGGACGTAGTGAGGACCGCCCGGTTTGTCGTTGGTGCCTGAAAAGCGCCAGAAAACAAAGACGGCGTCAGTCTATGCGTCCGTCCGTCCATCCGTCCGTCCGTCCGTCCGTGCGAGCGCGGCCCAACTCACCCGAAGCTCTGGCGCCCCCGAACGGCTGCTGCGCCACCACCGACCCGGTGGACTTGTCGTTGATGTAAAAATTCCCCGCCGCGTTCCTCAGGATTTCCGAGGCCCTTTTCGCCGCGCTCCTGGAAAAGGCCACGAGGTCGGGTCGGGTCAGGGGACCGACGAACCCTCCGCCCACCCGCCCGCTCTCACGTGTCCAGGGCGAAGACGGCGCCCGTGAGCGCGTAAGGGGACGTGCCGTCCACCAGACGCAGAACGTCCTCGTAGTCGTCGTCCTCGTAGACGTAGACGGACAGGACGGGTCCGAAGAGTTCCTGGTGCCGCCGCCGCCGCCGCCGAAAGAGAAAGAAAAAGGAGTCCGAGGAGGCGTCGCGCTCGACGACGGCCTACTAACAAAATGCCTTCCAATCCCCTCCGGGGCGGAGTCTACCTCACTCATGATGGGGTGGCGGGGGTCCTTGGTGACGATGACGGTGGGCTCCACAAAGTATCCCTTGGAGTCATCGCAGCGGCCCCCGGCGACGATTTCCAGCTCGGGCGAAGACCGGGCCTCCTCCAAGCATTTCTCGATGCGCGCGAAAGACTGGCGGCCAAAGTGGAAAAGCCGTCAGGGAGGACGAGCAGCGGTGGCGGCGGCGAGAGCCCCTCCCCCGTCACGGGCCAACCTTGCGGTCGATGACGGCGGAGAAGAAGGTGCCAAAGTCCTCCACGGGCTGCGAGACCAAAGCGGAGGGACGTCAGGTAGGGGGGAGGGGGAGGAGAGGGAGGCGACGGCAACGGCAACGCACGTCGCCCACGCGCACGTCTCGGAGAGCGTCCAGCAGCCGGCCTCGGACGTCGGGCCATAGGGCGGCGGAGACGTACATCCTGGAGCAGGCCGAGCACTTTTGGCCGCCATACTCGAAGGCCGATCGCAGCGTGCCGTTGACCACGCTGCGCACGTCCGCCGACTTGTGAACCAAGTGGAAGTTCTTGCCGCCGCATTCTGACCAGAAAGAGCGGCAACGGCGAGTGGAGCGAGCCACCGGAGCCCGGCGGGGGCGCCGCCCGCGTGCCGTCGACCGCTCACCTCCGGCCAGCCGGGGGAAGGCCACGTACGCGTCCAGGTTTTGGGCCACCTGCTTCCACAGGTGCTTGAAGGTCCTGCGCGCAAAGCCGGCGGTTAGCGCGCGGCGCGGGACGCTTCAATCGGCGGCGGCGGCGGCGGCGGCCGGTCCCAAAAGCCGGATCCCGGCCGGCCGGCGCCTTTCTTACGGGACGCTGCCGGTGAAGTTGATTCCCGCCAGGTGCGGGGATGAGGTGACGGCGTCGCCAAAGACGGGCCCGTCGGCCGGCAGGAACTGGATGACGTCGGGGGGCAGGCCGCAGTCGCGCAGGATGCGGTAGACGGCGTAGCTGGCCGACATCGCCGCGTCGCTGGGTTTCCACAAGACCACGTTGCCCTGCGACGGGAGCCGGTAAAACGCAAATCCAAAATGGGCCAATCGACGCCACGCTCCAAGGACGTCGTGGAGGGGTACGCAGAAGCGTCGACCACTGACCATGACGGCCGGGGTGGCGGCTAAATTGCCTCCGATGGCGGTGAAGTTGAACGGCGCCACGGCGGCCACAAAGCCCTGAGGAAGGAGAGGTGAGGCCGGGCCAGGCCGGGTCTCGGGCGCCACCCGTGCGCCACCCGTGCGCTCACCTCCAGGCCGCGGTAGACGGCCGAGTTGGTGCTGCCGTCGGCGTCCAGCGGTTGCGCCCCCTGGAGCTCCAAGGCGTGTTTGGCGTTGAAGCGCAGGAAGTCCACCAGCTCAGCCGCCGCGTCGATCTCCGCCTGGATCACCGTTTTGCCCTGCCGACGGGGCGCGGACCAACCGAGGCCTCTCAACGTCCGGCGTGCCCGACGACGACGTCCCGCCCCTTCCCCTTACCTGTCCGATCATGGTCTTGGCCAGCACTTGGCTACGCGCCGGTCCGGCGATGACGTCGGCGGCCTTGAAGAGCACCGCCGCCCGGTCCTGCACGTCGCGCAGGTCCCACTCGCGCCGCGCCGCCACCGACGCCGCGATGGCCTCTTCGATGAGAGCCTGCGGGCGGCAACGGCTCCACATGAACTCTCGGCGGAGGTCCAATCTTTTCCCATTTGCGCCACGACTTTCGCGGAGCCCGCCGCCGGAAGACGGCCGACCGACGCGGCTTCGTTCTCGGCCCGAAAGGGTTCGCCGCTCCGGTGGCGTCGTCAATGGAAAGGGCTTTACGGCGAGCGGACGTCCGATCCATTGGAAGCCACGGGCTCGGCGGCGAATCAATGGTCGATTCGGGGCCGCCGTCGCGCTTCCAACGGGTTGGACTCGTTTGGATTGGACGTCCGCGAGAGCCAAACGCAGGAGGAGCGATTCGAAATGGGCAACGACGGCGGCGGCGGCGTCACCTTGTCAGCATAGCAGAACTTGGCCACTTTGTGCGCATGGTCGTAGGGCTAGGGAAAGAAAAACAAAACGGGACATGAGGCGGGGCGCCCGCCCACGCGCCGGCCGGCCGGCCGGACCACTCACGCAAAGCTGGTAGCGGACGTCGGCGGTCCAGACGTGGCGATCTCCCACCACGCAAGGGATCTCCTCGGTGCCGGACTTCAAGCGCTCCAGCTCCTGCGGAAGGACGGACCCACGTCAGCGGGCGAGGACGCTCCTCCGACGCCCCCGCCCGGAGGCCGTCCGTCTACCTGGAGCAATTCTCGGCGTTCCGGACTCCCCTGTCGGAAGCCGAGGATGGGCTCGTTCCTCACCGAGACGGCGGCGCGCGACGCCGATCCCGTCAGACTGAAAAGACCACGCAAAAGGGTCAACTCGGGTCACTTGTCCCGTCGTCGTGAAACGGGCCTCGTGGGGACATGAAAGTTTTCCATGTTTTTGGGTGGAGCATGGCAGGCCGACGTTACGTTTGGGATTTTTCTTTCTTCCCACAAAAGGTTTAACTGTTAACTTTGGCAGGGGGCGCAGCTCAAGGTCAAGTAACACGTTTGCTTTTATCCCGGCCGGGGAAGTGGGTCCAAAGGCCGTCTCTCCTCGGTGTGTCCACTCTCCGCCTACTAGATTGCCGTTGACTCTTTTCGTCCTTCTGGGCTGAATTCATTTTTGGAAATGTAATAATAGAGCTGCAGGGGGATTCTGCAAATCTTCTGCTTTTATGATAAATGCAAATTCCAAATTCCAACATGTTAAAAAAAGTACTCTTTGCTGTAAAATGGGATGCAAATGATTTCTTTAAAAATCACAAAAAGGTGTACATATTTGTTCTTTTTGCTGTTCGCTGACCGCTGCCGTCAATGAGTGACCGTGAAACACGCGCTCACGCAGGCGCACACGCACCTCAAAGCGATCAATCAATAACATTTGGCCAAATGACCATGTTGCAATTGCGAGCTTGAGCGCGGGGATCATTTACCTATCTTAGCGGACGATGGGGCGCTTTTGGTCAGCGACACACGCGCATGCGCACACACAAAAAAAGGAGCAAGGCAGTCTGCTGTGGCACACAAATAAGGGGCTAACCCCTAAATCGAACTCCCACAAAGAGGTGGTCACTAAACAGGCCAAAAAAGGCAAGTCGACACGCCAAGTCGGCTACTTATTTGAGCAAAAAGCGGTGGTTAGCGGCTCGATAAGTCATATTAGCGTGACGTCGCATGGGGGCGGGCTCCCCCCTCTCACAAGCTGACAGCTAGCTAACTCTGGGCTTAGCGTTAGCTGAGTGACTTCCAGAGGACCCAGACCCAGCAGAGGTGACCGAGCCCAAAGAGTCGTTCCGGTCCGGTCGTGGACGTGAGCGAGCGCAAAAGGCCTCCGACGCGCGAGCTTCTAACGCGCACGGAGTCGGAACTCACCCACGCCACGATTGAAGACTCGCCGCCGCTGTCACTCTTAGCATGTTTCCACAAGACCGAGGAACACAAATGTGACGCGCCGCCGCGCCGGCCGGGGGGGGAGGAGGCAAGAGCCCCGACTAACGGCGCCGCCTCCCGACACCTGACGTCTCAAAGCAGGAGAAAGCTCTCGGGGGTGGGCTAGGGGGCGGGGGGTATCATCTTATAGAAGGAGAAAACAGACGCTCTTGGGGCTCGTTTCCGGTGTCAGTATGGCCGGCGGCAGTAAGAGCGGACCTCCAAGTTTAGCTTACGCGCATCAACTTCCGCCGTCGTCGTATTATTTGCAACACTCGTGTAGGAGCAGCTGTCGATTCGACCAAAATTAGCAAGCGATCATACATAAAGTGGCGCGACTTAAGCAAATGCAATCAGCGGAAGACCCACGTCCACCATGACAACTCCAACTTAGTATTCAAGAAAACGGAGTGCTTCAGGCCATATTTAAGGGGCGAATTAGCATGCGGCTATGCTATGCCGAATACGAAACACAAGGAATGTCAACGAGTTAACTCTTTGGCTGCATAGACGACATGAGACAACCATGGAAAAAGAGGGAAACCCTTGAAAACGCACTTTACTATTGTTCTCCGTTTTTTTTTATTTTTTATTTTGGAGCAGAAAATCGAAAAGCCAGCGTTTATTAAAAACAGGGAATCACAAAAAACGCATATAGACCCAAAACCAAAAAGTACGTAGAGCTCTAATCTCTTTAAGGCACGAGGCTTGCAGCCAATGTTTTTTATTTTTTTTATCTACTAAAAACGGATGATCCCTTGAAAAGAACTTGTTTCTTGCAGTACAATTTATTGATCACGTGAGCAAACAATGACAAGAAGTCATTCCACAAAGTGACCATGCTCTACAAAAATAAAAGCGCTTTTCTTGAACACCACACCACAGAGTCCTTTTCTCGTTCATGTCCGCCGACAACCCATGGCTGAAATACTGGAGAGGAGTTGGAGTTCCGGAGCGATGAGCCGTACCGGCCGCCGTCCCAATACTTTTGAGCGGGCTCTTTTTCGACGAGTGTCGGAGCCAAACGTGCACACGGGAAAATATTCCAGCCAAAGAAAGAGAGGAAAACAGCAGGGCGAGAGTCACGTCATAATGTGGCCCATTTAGAATCGGGATATATCGAGGTTTTAACATGAGAATCGAGTGTTGATATTAGGAGGGAACAGTAGTATTAGTACGATAGTGAAGTCGTTCTATCTACGGGTGCAAACAGGCTAAATTAGGTGCGACGTGACTCAAATCATTTTAGCTTAGCGTGAATCTTCAACAAAGCAGTACTGAAAACCCTAATATCGTCAGCGAGACGAGTTTGTTTGAGAAAACGTTTGTAAAATAGGTGATCTCAATGTTTGGCATAGGGGGCCAAGCGGCTAATTTAGCGACATTAGCCGGATCGTGACATTAAGACATTCCCCCCCCCCCCCCGTACTAATACCGTGCTCTTTTTCTCCGACGAATGCCACTCCTATGATTCATCTCGTAGTCCTATTTTTTTTTTGCCCACGTTTGGACCCGAAACTCCGTCGCCGTCGGCACCTGAATCGAAGGGAAAAATAAAAGCGGCGTTCGGCGCCACGTGGGGCCTAAGGGCTTCCTCCGCGGGAGTTGAGGCGAAGGTAGGCCCGGCGCCGATGCTCGGGCTCCAGGCAGCGGGCCAGGACGAGCTCCGCCTCCCGGCAGCGGCGCAGGAAGCGGCCCCTATCGCGGGCCAGCTCCTCCCACGGGCCCCGCCGGTCCTCCTCTTCCTCGAGCAAAAACTCCTGCACCGTGTCGCTGAAACGAACCTAAACCATGAAAGAGGAAAAAAAGGGCTTTGAAATAATGAGCGCTAACATAGAAAATGGTGGATTAAATAAAAAAACACACAATTTGGGCTTTTCATGGACATGTATCAAATAATTAACCAAAGTATGTATAACGAGTTGAAAAATACTAAATGAAGGCTAACCTTTTTGACAGAGGCCGAAGGTTGCGAGCGGTGGCCACGCGTTGCGTCCGGGGCCCGCGCTTTCCCGGGGGCGAGCGGCGGGACGCCGTCCGTCGGCGGCGCCCCGCGGCCCGTGTGGAGGCGGGCGCTAAAGTTCTGAGGGTTGTACGGGTCCTCGCGGCGACAAAAAGACGCCAGCAGACGCGCCGTCTCATCGTCTTTGTCGGACGAGTCGTCTGAGCCGACGTCCGACTGGTCGATGTCGTCGTCGTCACCGTCCGACTGGTCGTCGTCGTCGTCGTCCGAGTCAAAGTCCGATTGGCCGCTGTCATCGTCTTCATCGTCGCTGCAGGGGCAGCCCATGATGAAGGCGATGCTCAGGTTGCGGCACTGCGGTGGTGGCGGCGGCGGCGGCGCCTCCTCCTTGGGCTCCGTCCGGTGCGGGGCCCCGAGGCTGTGCTCCTCTTCCAAGCTGTAGTAGCCGTGATCCTGGTCCCGGCCCCGTTCCTGGCCCTGGCCGCCGGACGCTTCCTCTCGGGGGACCTCGGTTCCGGCACTTTCGCGCAACGGCTCGCCGTCGAGCTCTGTTGTCAAGCACGGGTGAGCGCGGGCCAAATGCGCTGACATCAGGTCACCGCCATAGGAGCCGCTCCACCATCGGTCCTTTCCGGAAGGAGCCGGAGCGGGAGCAGCGGCAGCCGGATCCACCGCGTCGATTCCCAGCTGGCGCAGCGAGTTCTCGTGGAACCAGGGCAGCGTGGACACCCTGGCGTCCAGCTGGCGGAGGAGCTCGCTTTCCATCACCCCGCCTGAGACGGAGCCGCTTCCGCCGAAGGCCGGAAGGTACCTGGAGACGAAGGCGAGGGAGGGCCTGGAGAAGACGGACAGCAGGCCGAGCCACGAGCTTTCCTGAGCGCCCAGGCCGGCCGGGGACGCACCCAGGGCGGCCGCGGAGGCCAAGCTCCGGCCTCCCGGCAACCCGCCCTCGCTGCTCACGTTTTTGAACATGTTCGTCCCTCCCCTCGCGTCCAAAGGTTCAAAATGCACAGGTTGAAACCACACACTCGTCGTCGACTGCGCTTACTTGATATTTTCAATGTTTTTTTCCTCTTCTCCCGTCAATTTCACGGTTAGCCGCTCGGCGGCTAATTTGACAGCTGGCACGTCGAAGTCAGTCCAGTCGGAGCGGCTCGGCTCGGCTCCACTAAATGCTTCTGTGAGTGAAAAATGTCCAAGCCGGAAGAGACATGGCGCCTATTCCGCCCGGGGAGCCCAGCAGCCGTGGAGAGAAAGGAAGACCGGCGGAAGGCGGACGACAGCCCGGCCGAGGTCGGCGCCCTGTCCGCTGGGAGAACGCGGCGACTGCTGGAGGCCAGAATTTCGGGGGACCGCGCCGGGGAGCAGGCACACCGCAGGCGCCATGCTTCTCGTCTGCGAGGACTTGACAAGCGAGCGAGCGAGCGAGTGAATGAGGGAAGGAGGGAGGGAGGGAAATGAAACCGAACGGAAAGTTAGCCGCTTAGCCTGTTAGCCAGTTAGCCTGTTAGCAACCGCCGCCGCCGAAAAATCGACCCAAGTTCGTCCAAAAGTGAAGGAGGAGGCCACGTCGCCGATACGACTTTTGGACTCGTTCGCCAACGCAAAAGCAAAAGTACTGATGTGACACTGGCGGTGGCTTTGAGAGCAAAAGGCGAAAAGAATCGCGCGGCTGGCTCGGATCTCGTTTTCTGGCGTCCTCCAAAAGATTTCATCAGACAAGAAAGGGGAGGGGAGCGTCTGCCAATGGGAGGCGTTAAACGCAACGAAAAAAAGGAGGTAGGGAGGGAGGGAGCTAGGGAGCGTCACGATGTGACTTGCGTGAGCCGAGCACGCGCATTCACTGTTACATAACAAGACAGACAGCACCTTGTTTTCTTGTTTTTCCCACATCAACACGTGAGGAAAACCTTGTCAGGCTGAGCCGGGGCAAAAATACTATACATACTGTACAGAAAAGCAAGACACCACCCGAACGTTCAATTCCAGTTTATTTTGTAGTGCAAATACAAAAACGTCGGTCAAGTTTACAGTGTATGTGTGGATTTTTTCTTCTTCTTTTTAAATCTAACGCTTTATTCTCATTATACAAGTACAATAGTGAAGGGATACAGGGAAGCAAACGTCCCAAAACGGTCTCAGGGCACCGGCTGCTCCATCCCGTTGTCATGGCGGCGGAAAAAGGACTCCTCTGAGCTTTTTTTTCTTTTTTCTCCTCCGACTAGAGCGCTCATCTGTTAGTAGACTAGGAAGAGCGTTTGGGCTAACCCTAACCCAGACACACAAGAAAATAGCATTTCCAAGTCGCTTCCTATTTCTTCTGGGCTCTTTTGGGCTTCCCGTCAATCCTGGAATTTCTCCCCTGTACACGTGGAGGTGGTCCATTTGCTTCAACTGAGTCCGTCCCTTCGCTATTCTTTTTGTTTTCTCGCGCCGTGATGAGCGACTTCAGTCTCCATGTGCAATTACGCAATGACAAAAAGCGGGTTGCTTGGCTCATTTGGGCTCACCTTCTGACCATTTGAGGGCAATGGCAAGGGGGCAACGGGTTGGCCTTTCCCTTAGGACCCAACAAGAGGTCACGCCCTTTGCCAGCGCCATTGGCGGATTGCAGCCGTCTTCCATTCCACTGCTACGGTACAGATACCGTAGTAGCAAAAATACGCCACCGCTCTCCTCTCTATTCGGACGAGCGTCTCGGCGGAAGGCACTAGTAGGACGCGAGGTCTTTGGCCACGGCGGCGGCGGCGGCGGGCGTCAGGCTTTGGCGGCGCCCAGCGGGTGCCAGTCCACCCAGTGGCGCCCGGGCAGCAGGCGCCCCAGCGGGACGAAGGCCTCGCCCAGCAGGGTGCTGTCCCAGAAGGCGCCGTCGGCCAGCGCGCGCACGTGAAGCACCAGCCGCTGCAGGTCGCCGCGCGGGATGCGCTCGTACACCAGCTGAAACAGCAAAAAAGGCGACGGGTGATTTTGCGGCGGCCGGGCGCCAGAAAATAGCGCGGGCCCAATCCTGTTCCGTTGAGAAGCTCAACGCCAACGGATTGGCCCAAGCGACGCGGCCGCCCCGCTTTGCTAGCTTGGAAGCTAGTTTGGTGGCTCTGCCATTCATTGAAATTGACCTTTTTGATTAATTGGTCGTCAGATGCATCACTCTCCCGTCCCGCCTCGCCCCTCGGGCACATACCATTTGGTTGTAGGTGGGGTTGCAGGTGCGCCGCGCGGCTTTGGTCCTCCTCTTGCTGCTCTTCTGCGGGTCGGGCAGGAGGTAGACCTTGACGTAGGGGTCCGGGTCGCTGCCGTCCTGGAGCGGTCGCTGCGCCACACCGCGCCACGTCAGAGTACCGTAACACGCCCCCCCCGACCCCCCCCCCCTGGCCGTGGCCGACCCATTACTGACCAGTCCTCGAATGTGCATGACCATGATGAAGAGCTTGTCGTTTCGGTGGCAGATGGACAGCTTGACCTGGCCCGCCTCTTGGCCCGAAGGAGCGCTCCACGCCGCCTCGGCGTCTGCGCCGCCTGCGTGCCAGAGGAAGAGCTACGTTCATTCAAAATTGCAAACGGTACCGTGGGGAAATGTGAAAGGGATTTGGCAGGCTGACTGAGATGCTGAAAAGACACCGCGTTTTTTGGGGGGAAAGCCGGCGCTACCTGCTTTGCCGCCGCTGGCTCCGGGTTGCTCGTCTCTGGCTAGCGGGTAGAAGAAGGTGTACACCAGGTCGCACTGCGGGTGAGCGCACACACGGGCCAGATGGCGTGTCAAGTTCCCCAAACATTGGCCCAGGCCGGCGGGACTCACCCGCGCCACGTCCTCGGAGGCGTGCACCAGGTGCCACACGTAGCCGTTGAGCTCGTCGCAGCGCCGCGTGGCCTCGCCGCGCGAGCGTCCTATCGCCGAGCGTCCGGGGAAGCTGCGGGAAGCCGCTCGACGGTGGGAAGGTGGAAGGCGAGGGGCGGGAGGCGCCGCTTTTCCTACCTGGGTAGTTTAGACGCGGGAAAAGCCAGCCTGAGTTTGCCGTGAAGTTCTTGAAACTCCTCAAAGGTCCTCTGCACCAACTGCGCCTCGCGCCGCCCCTCGCGCTCCACCTTCACCACGTAGCTCTGCCGCCAAAGGCCGAGTCACGGCGGTCGGGGGGGGGCGTCTCGCCGGCTGAGGACGCTCGGAGGAGGCTCACCTGAGTTTTTCCTCCTCCTCCTCCTCCTCCTCCGCCGCCACCGGACGGCGGCGGGAAGACGTAGAGACCCCGGATGAGGCCGTCGCCCTTGGCCGAGCGCACGCGGGGCGCAAAGGACAAGCCGGGGGCGTCCTCGGCGCAGGCGAACTTCATCTGGGCCAGGTTGTGGATGAAGAAGTTGAGTTTGGTGGCCACGCTGCCCAGGCTGGACTCGATCAGCCTAAAAGAGCGCGAGCGTCGGCAACGGTCGGCGACGGCTTCGCGCGCGGGCGGACGGACGGACGGACGGAGGAAGTCTCCCGCAAACGGGCAAAACGCCCATGACGAGCCGGCACCTGGTGAAGTAGATGGTGGCGTCGGCTTCGGACTCGTGCGGTCTGAGCGCGTCGTAGACGTACTTGAGATCGTCGATGCGGGACAGTTCGGGAATTCCGCACGACAGCATCTGGCGGGGGCAGACGAGGGCTCAACGGACGGTCGGCGGCGGGCAGCTCGGCGTCCGGTCGACTGTACCAGCGCCAGCAGGTTGAGGAAGAGCTGCGCGTGTTTGCGGATGAGGTTGTAGGCCTCGCAGCAGAGGTCCACAAAGTCGTGGAAGCGGCTGGACGGCTTGTCGCCGCCGTTGATGACGTAGGCCATGTCGGAGGTGAAGACGAAAGGGGCCCGGTCCCTGGCGGGAGGACGGACGCGGGGGCTCAGCCGAGCTCGTTGGACGAGGACGGCCAAGCGCCAATTGGGATATTGCAAAATGTGGTGGGAGACAAGCTTTATCCTCCCCTTACTCCTCCTCCTACTCCTCCTCCACTCACCGCTTGATGTTGCCAAACATCTGCGCATGTCCCAGGAACTTGCCAAAGTCGATGTGGAACATGTGGCCGCTGGTCTTCAGCATGATGTTGTCGTTGTGCCGGTCGCAGATCCCCAAGACGTAGGTGGCCACGCAGCAGCCGGCGCACGAGTAGATGAAGTTTTCCACCGCCTGCCCTCCAACGGGCCGGGCCGTCGGTTAGGGGTTAGGGTTACGGAGGGACGTCGACGCCATCCGACGCCGTCCGGCGCCACCGCCACCCACCTTGTCGTACTGCCCCTCGCCCGGGTTGTGCCTCTGCAGCCAGTCGGCCAGCGGGCGGTCCTTGAAGGAGCCCGTCACGCCGCGGCCCACTTGGATCTTCCTCAGCGTGTCGGCCTGAGGGATCATCTCCACCATGCCTGAAATCCGGCCCAGGCTGGTATTTCGGACGGCGGACAGGGCCGGGGTCGACCGGTGCCGGAACGGGACGCCTCACCTCGGCCGCGGCCCGTGGAGAAGCACTTGAAGATCACCATCCTCATGTCCAGACCCTCCCGGATCCAAATCTTGTTCATGATGCGGATGACTTGCAGCGTCAGCATGTCCTGCCGAAGGTCCTCGCCCGACTGCGGACGCCCAGAGCCGGTCGGCGCGCCGAACGACCGCCGCGCGGGCCGGGCTCACCTTGAAGATGACGCAGACGTCGTCGCCCGAGGGCTCGGCGTTCTGGAAGGCCAGCTTGAGGGGGACGGCGTTGGAGTTGAAGAAGGAGCACGCCTGGCGGGAGGCCAGGGCGGTTAACGGGTCCGGCCCGGGTCGGAGGGAGCCGGCGCCCCGCCCCACTCCGTCCCGCTGGTCTCACCTGCACGTCGATGCCGCGGACTCGCAGCGCCGGGTCCAGCGGAAGTCTGCAGCTGCCGTTGAGCGAGAAGAAGCGCTTCATCTCGTCCAGACCTTCTCTCAGCACGTTCTGCAAGGGGAGGAGACAAGGGTGGAAGAGGGCTGGGCTGGGCGGGTCGAGCCGGGCCCCCGCCTCCTACCTGTCTGGCTGAGGGCGCGGCCTCTCGGACGGCGTGGGCCACCTTGGCCAAGACGGTCACCAGCCAGCACTGGCGGTCCAGCTGGTCGCGGAGGGCGCGGCCGGCGCAGCACAGCAGCGCGGCCAGCAGGTGCTGACAGCGAGCGCGGAACTGGCTGTCCTGGAGGTTGTCCTTCAGCAGCCTGAGCCCCGAAAAGAGGTCAGACCGGGTTGGGGCCAGACCCAGAGCTAACACCGCCACCGACACCGTCACCCACCAAAAGAGATAGTGAGCCACGCTGACGTCACCCGTGGCACGCCGCAACAGGAAACGCGCGAGCGAGCTGTCCAGGTAACACTCGGACTTGAGGGCCTGAAAAAGAAACCAAGGGAAAGTCCCTTTTAGCACCAAAACGCCACGGGCGTGACACGTGATTGGACGGACCTGCACCAACTGGGGCAGGAAGTCCAGCAGCTCGGCCTCCGACACGGACTCCAACCACCGGACGGCCGTCCTCCTCAGCTCCTGGTCCGGGAACCTGAAAGGTGGGCGGCAAGGTCAACGCGAACCCGGCTAACCCGGCCCGGCGGCGGCGGGAGGGGGGACCCACGAGGCGTGCAGCAGGCCCAGGGCGCCCGGGTGGCCGGGGCAGGCCCACTGCCGCAGCAGGGCGTAGATGTCGGGCAGGCGGGCCCACTGCCAGCAGGGGGCGCTGGCCAGCACCAACGGCAGGGCCCCGCTCTCCGCCTGGCAGAAGGCCTTCTTCTCCCACAGCGCCCGTTTGTCCTCCGCCGTCAGCCTGGGGGGGGGGGGGGGGGGGGGGGGGGAAGCCCACGCCCACCGGGGTTCAGCTCGCCCGCGACCCCGACCCGAGTCCGGGCGCCGCCGCAAACCGACCAGAAGGGGGTCTTCTTGTGCAAGACGTCGCGCAGAGCCGCCCGACTGCCGGCGTCCAGTCGGGAGAAGTCGTAGCGGGGGCAAAAGTTGGCGGGCGGCGGCGTGCCGAAGCGCACCTCTTGGGCCCGCCGCGGGAAGTCCACCTGCGGCCCAAACGTCGTGACTCGATGCAAATTGGTGAAAAATACAAAGTCCGCCTTGTCTCCAAGCAAATGGACTTTGCCGACCGCTGGCCAATGGTGACGGAGCCCTGGCAACTATGGTTGGGTGTGGTGGCGCAAAATTCCGCCTCCGTTCTGCCTCGCCATAGCTGCTCGCTGCTAACTAGATGCAATAGATACTATACACAGAGGGCAGTACGCTCTGTCGCACTGGCGTCCGTCCGCTATGACATTCTTTCTCCGAGAGCATCTTCAGTGGCGACGGCGAAGCGGCCTGACCTGCAGGATGACGCCGTCGGGCTGGCTGAAGTTGGGCTCGCCGGAGCCGGCGTTGACGCTCCCCCCGGGACCGCGGGGCCACAAGCACAGCAGCTTCCTGCCGCTGGTCAGCACGCTGCGGACAAAACGGCGTCAGGCGGGGTTGGCGTGCCGCCGCCCCCCGTCCCGTCCCGTCCCGTCCCGTCCCGTCCCGTCCCGTCCCGTCCCCTTACTGCCTGAAGTCAAAGAACGGCACGGTGACCCATCCCAGCGCCTCGGCGCCGCGCCGCTGCTTGGCCTTGTCTTCGCCGGCGGGGGCGGGCAGGGCGCTGGCGTACAACGTGGCCGTCAGCTGCGTCTCTCGGGGAAGCTGACTGATCTGCAGCGGGAACGTCACCCTGCGCGCAAACACATACACGTGCGCTTGAAACCAAAGCAAAGAAAAAAAAGAAGCCCCGAGAGAAACGACGGCTGGCACAATTTGGAGCGATCCTTCTTTAAAAAAACAGACATTTGCAATACACGAGAAAAACCCTTAAAAATCCAAATTCAGTTGGGTTGGAATTCCTTCAGTGCCGTAAGCCAATGACAACAGGACGTGAGCTTGAATTGCAGCAAGAGCAAGAGGAAAGGATTCCAATGGAGCAGGAAGTGACCTCCACCGAACAGGAAGTGAGCCGGAGTGAATGAACTCAGTTGCAAAAATAGATAAGATAATATAAGCAGGCTGGAAAGGCACCCAGATGAACAGAAAGCGACTCCGGGTGGGAGGAAAGTCACTTGGGAAAATGGTGACTTGAGGGAACGTACCTCTGGTCCCACACCACCAGGTGGAAGAGGTATTTGCTGACCGACTGCTTGCCGGTGTGCTGGGGGGCGCACAGCTCCGCCCCTCCGTGAGTCAGCGCGCACGACAGGAAGAAGCCCTCGTAACTGAGGGGGGATGGGGGGAGGGAGGGATTTTAGGGAGGTGCCGCGGAAGGCGCCGTTTCAGCCCGGCCGGCGAAGGTAGGCCGGCGACGGATCCTCACCTGGCCGCCCAGGTGACGGGCACCCGGTGCGCGGCGTACACGTTGAAGGCCAACATCCCGCCGCTCAGTCCGGCCTCCTGGACGGCGCCGGCCCCGGCGCGGCTCTGCGGCGCCGTGTGGAAGTTGGCGTTGAAGGTGCCGCAGTACAGCTCCACCAGGTCCAAAATGGCCGCCGTCAGCCTCTCCACCACTTTTTCTGCGGGCGGACGGGTGGATGGACGGACGGATGGACGGCGTGAAGGCAGGAACGGGTCTGGCCCAAGAGCTCACCTCGGTTCTCCCTGATGGACAGCTCCGGCGAGTCCTGAAAGAAGACAGAAAGGATTTTCAGGCGCGGCTCCCACGCTAAGCTCAAACACGCCTGCGTTGCACCACGAGTTAACTTGGACCGCAACGCAACGCCAGTGTCTAACGAAACCACTATCATGTGGATCACAAAGGAGTCCCGGTTTGGAGCGCTGCCAAGCGGAACGGAGATTTGGTCGGAATTCCTTCCGCTCGGCCTCCATACTCTCGTAGCGGACGACACCCTACGTTCAACAATAACCGCCGCAAAGAAGCGGGCCAAGGCGGTTTACTTTGAAATAGAAGGGAGCGGGTGGGGGAGCTGGCGCGTCACCTTGAGTGTTCTGGCTTGGTGTCGACAGGGGCAGGCGGGCAGGTGGCCCAGCGCCGCCGTCACGTCGGGCGTCTCCACCGCCGCCAGCGAGCTGCACAGCGCCTTCACCGACTGCACCAGCCGTTCCACGCGCGGCCCCAGCTCGGTCTGCGAGGCGAAGGAAAGCGAGTCAGCACGAGCGCCACGCCACGCCGCACCACAACACCGACAACGACGATCTACCTCGGAAAGCACAAAGGACTCGGCTTGGGTGTGGAACGTGTCCAGCAGCAGCGTCAGCGCTTCCCTGAGGCCAAAACAAACGCTCGGGGCGGGTACGTTGCTTCTAGTCCGCGCGGCCCCCCGCCACGAGTGGAACTGGCCACGCCCGCGGCTTTTAGTGGGTCAAAAGAGCGGTGGTCTCGTCGCACCTGGTGACGGTCTGTTTGATGGGTCGCTCCTGCAGCAGGATGCCGTGGTTCAAGGTGGACGCCAGCCGGTCGTCGTCCTTCTGCGGGCCGGAAAGAAGGCTTTGAAAAGGGGAGGGCGCGCTTTCCGCCGCCGCCAAAGGGGGGCGCTCGCACACGGACCGTGCGCGCCAGCTCGGCGTGGACGGCCGCCCTCTCGGTCAGGATGAGCGGAACGTCCCGCTCGAACTTCAAGCACTCTTGCACAAAGTCCAAACTGGCCAACGTCTGAGCGCTGGTCCACGCCGACGCCGTCGGGGGGGGGAGAACGGGAGAGACGGAAGATGGACGGGTCGTCAGAAAAAGCACGAGCGCAGAAAGGCGTTTTTTTTTTTGGCGGCGGTCGGCACGGCGCAGAGCGACGCCACCGAGAATCTTTCATGCCTTACTTTTGGAGGTACTCGTCACGTCCGCAGACCTTGAGCAGGTAGTCGTCCACGTCCAGGCGGTCCGGGTCGTCGTGAGCGTAGCACAGGGTCTGGTAGACGATCAGGTCCACGGTGGTGGAACCTGCCGAGTCAGAGTTGGTGGGGTCAGGCTGGGTCGGGTCGGCTCGGGCGGGACCGGGCCGTACCGTCGCAGGTGAACGCCAGCGGTTCCACCAGGGGCGCGCTGACGACCGACACCTTGACGCTGACCCCCGCGCTCGGGTGAAGCTCCTCCCACGGCGACCACACCAGCCCGGCGTTCTTGGAGCGGTCGTCGTGCGGGAAGGCCAAACGCAGCCTAAGAGGAGCCCGACCCGTCATTTTCGGGGAGGGGCTTTTCATCCCGCCTTCGCCTCCGTGTCCGCCCGCGCCTACGCCGCTACTCACACGTCCAGCATGTGGCAGAAGGCCGCCACCTCCTCGTCGCGCTCCTCCGACACCTGGAAGAGTTGGCAGCCCGTGCCGTTGCTCCGGAAGGGCGGAGTCGCCTGTGGACGCCAGAGGTTAAGGCCTCCCCGCCACCTCGCACCAGGCCAGGCGCAAAAGGAAAAGCGGGCGGCGCGCCGAAGCGGAGGGGCGCCGAGGTCGCTAAAGGTCACGGGGCTCAGAAAAACAATGCCCGGACAAGGTGGAGCAAAAGCAACGCATGGCAGGCAAAAAAAAGCAAAGCATCTCACCGGATCCGTCGAGGCCCGGCGCCGGTCCTCCTGGCTTTTGGCCGGGTGCGGGTAGGTCCTGGGCGGGATCCGAGGGGGCGGGGCGTCGCTCCGCCCGGCGGCCCCGGCCGGGTCGACGTCTCTCGGCCGAGGCCGGGCCGGCGGGACGGGGTTCCGGGGCGGGACGGCGGGGGGTTCCTCGCCGTCGGGGGCCGTCCCGGAGTGGGCCGGTGCCTCGGGGCTCTTTTTGCCCCGCTTGAGCCTGGAGAGGGCGTCGTACTCCATCTGCAGGGCCTCGGCCAGGACCAGCTCCTTGGGACTCAGGCCCAGAGACTCCGCCCCCTCGCCCTCCGCCTGGGTCCGCGCCGCCGACATGACGCCGGCGTGCCCTGGGGCGGGGTTAGGTTAGGGTTAGGCTTTTTGTTGACAACGGACGAAAGAACGGTCGCCGAGCGCTTCGAAAGGACGGGACGGGTGGGCGTGGCCTTTTCTCCGCGTACCTTGGACCCTAATGGTACGGAACAACGGGAAGGCGATTTCTCGACGACGCTACGCTCACTCGCGGGCGGCGGCCGAAAGCGCCGGCTGTCCGATTCTTCTGAAGTAGGAGGCATTTGGGCGCGGAAGGAACGCCACCTCCCCACGTCCGGGGGATCGGGAAGAACGCCGTTTTTCCCCCTTTACTCTATACACTTCAGGCTCGACCTGCCGAGCAAACGGTAGCCGAGGGAGAAACAACATGGGCCGAGCCACCCGCAAACGTTTGTTTTCTTCTCGGCCGACGGGAAGGAAGGAAAGGAGGAAGGAAGCGAGGGGGGCGCGCGCTCGCTCGCTCATCTCACCGCACGTCCCTTGGATTGAAAAGGGATTTGGGCCGGGAGGAAAAGGGGCCCAAAATGTGGGAATTTACAAAAGCCAAGTGGGTCACCAGGTCCCCTCCCCCTACGGCGACAAAAGCCGGCCGCGCGGGGTGGGGGGTCCCAAAAGGGGACGTGCGACGGAACCCGCCTTTCCATCTCTCTTCGTGGAGTTAAGACTGAGGTGGATTTTCAGAGTCCATTTTGGGGGGGAAACACTCGCAAAGCCCATTTTTGGAAGATGACGAGATCCATTGGAGCGGGTTAGGAGATGAGGCGGCTCAAACATACTTTGAGTAACAAAGTGCAATGGCTTGGGCTTCGATCACCTAAGCTTCCATGACGATAGAGGCCAATGGCGTGGCCTGCGTCCGTCTATTCATGTCAATAACTGGCAATGAATTAAAAGTAGCACCCGAACATGCCACCAACACAATGACTTCATATTGGAGTGTTTAGTTGTCATTGTTATTTTTTCAAGAAATTGTTATTCCAGCCATGCATCCATCCACCTTTCCGCAAGGCCAAACTTCTTCCCTCTCCCCAGCCACTTCATCTCTGCAGCTCTTCCGGGAGGTGTTCCTTCCCGAGCCAGCCCAGTGGGACGCCTCACACACCCGGGGAGCCCGAGCCACCCCATCCATCTCCATGCGCAGGAGGGGCGAATCTACTCCGAGTGCCCCTCCTTCCTTCCATGGAAAAGCCACTTTCTCTCAGGGAGAGCCCGGAGAAGAAAGCTTCAATTCGGCCGCTTGTATCCGGGATACCGTTTCGGACGGATGGGTGGACGGCGCGAATCTAGGAGCAAGCGAGCCGTCACGCCGCCGCCACCGCTAAACTATCGGCCGCCTAGCTAGCTAACTAGGCACCTACCTGGGAGGAGGGAGGTCGCCTAGCTAGCTAGCTAGCTCTCTATCTATCCACCTACCTGTCCGGTTGGCTAGCTGACCGCTTCACCGGCGCCCCAGGGAGCCGTCTTCCTTGGAATTCATCTGCGAGCGGCCGACGTCGTCCTCGTCCAAGACAAGCGACAGTTTGAGCTCTCCGGCTAATCTTCCCCCCCGCGGCGACCGACCGCGCCGTGCCAGCCTGCCAAAGCGTCTTTCTTTCTGTCAGTCTGTCTGTCAGTCAGGCATTCAGCCGGCCAGCGCGCTGGTGCGAACAATGCGGTGTTGGTGGGGACTGTTGTGGTTCCCACCGGAAACTGGGAAGGCGGCTCCACCGCAACGCATCACACGCTTTTTTTCGCCGACCTCTTGATTTCTGTCTCTCTCTCTCTCTCTCTCTCTCTCTCTCTCTCTCTCTCTCTTTCCCACTTTCTCTCTCTTTTGTTTATAACGGGGCTGGCCGGGATCTCGCCGCTGTTTTGGTTCGGGTCCAACGTTCAACGTCCAATTGGAACCACCGGCATGAGATTTCCGCCAGTGGTTTCAAAGTAAAAGTGCCATAAGGGGTTCCGTCGACAAATAAAAACCACGTGAAATACTCGTCGCTGAGCTTGTTTCTCTCTTGTCGGGAACATTCGGATTCCGACGAGGAAGAGTTGGAGAATAAAGCTTCCGGTAAGACTCCTGACGGGAGCACCTGACTCTCGGAGGAAAGGAAGGCAAAGGTGAAACAGTGACCCCCGGTGGCCGTCGAATGCAAATCGGGCCTTGATAGAGATGAACCTGCTCGAATTTGGAATGGACGCGCTTTCAAATCTTTTTTTTCTTTGTTTTTTTTTTAACCGTTTTTAATATTTTGTACGGCAGCGTACTGCAGTCACACCCAAGAGAAAGTCCATTTTTCCATGATCGTAATCACGCCAAGGCTGTGGTTTTTTTAGGAATGGTCGTCTGTCGGGCCAAAGGGTCCACGTGAAAACCAAGCCCATCAAACCCTCGATCGGTCACGCGATCCACGCCGCAACCAGGCCCATTTTGGGCGGATTCCACGAGGACGGGTCACGGCCCACGTGGCCCCTCCCTCTCAGCCCGCCGCCGCCGACCGACGCGTGGCCCGGCCGCCTCCGAGTCCCCCGCCGCCATTGGTCTCCTACCGGGGCGCCCCTCGCCCTCAGACCGGCTCGTCCTCGAGGGCGGCGCGCGACGTCCTCCGCAGGTTCTCTTTGACCTTGAGGAACTCTGGAGCGCTGGCCAGGTCCCGCTGGTCCTCTTGCTGCTCCATCAGCTCCATCTGGAGGCGCAGGGTAAGGTTAGGGTTAACCCCGTGTTCAATTTATTGTTTTTTTTTGGACGGGAGGGACGGCGATGGACGTCACCTCTTGGAGCGCCCGCTGTCGCTTGCGTAGTTCGGCCTCCAGAGGCGAAATCTTCCGGCGCGCTTCTTCTTCCCGTTTGCGCTCGCCGATCATCTGATCTCGCCGCCGGGCCTCCAGAACCCGCTGGAGCTCCGGCTTGGCGCTCTCCACCCGGAAGCCGCTACTGAACAGTCGGGCGGCGGCGTGAGATAGAAAAGACGGCCATCCAAGCGAGCCGGAAAAATGTTTAAACCAAGGGGAACCCGATCGCCGGGACGCGGGACGAAACGCGACGCGGGACGAAACGCAACGCGGCGCTCGGTTTTACCGTCTGCAGCTGCTCATGAGCTCTCGGTGCAGCTCCTGGTGACTCCTGGAGCTTTTGACGGGGTTGAGCAGCTTCCTGGGCGTGATGAGGTCGTCCACGTCGCCGTGGTCCCGAGGCCTCTCCTCGGGCCGACTCGGGCCGTCGGCCGGCGCGCGGCGGGACGGAGGCGGCGCCGTCCTCCTCTGCCGGAGCGCCGCCAAAGCTGCGGCGGACGAGCGGGCGGCGTCAAGCCAAACGTGCCCGTCTCGGTGGGAGGTTAAAGCTCGGTACGCCACGACAATGCCGCGCCGTCTCCGGTTTCAACTCCGAAAGCCGACACCGGCCGGGCGCGTTATTCTTTACCAAAATGACAGGCCCGGATCAAGCGCATTGGTTTTTCCACACGGGCTCTCCTCTTCTTCTAGCGCTTTTCCGGGCGAGTAAGCCACGCCCTGAACACCCGGATAAAACCACGGCTTGCTCGAGTGGCCCTCGTTGACGAGGGATCGGACACCGACGGGGGAAGGAGAGGAAGTCAAAGGTTAGCCCCCCCGGAAGCGCCCCGGACTCGAGCAAAAGTTAGCAAAAATCAACAGGAAGTGAGCCACGACAGCGGGACAGCACGCGATTGGATGCGGATGACCGACGACGGACCTTCCCGCTTCAATTGAGTCGGACGCCTATCGCCGTCGGCGGGTGACCAAAGTCTGTCCTGACTGGCTTGTTGTGGATTGGACATTTTACCGCCACGACGCCTCGCCTGCCTGGAGGCCACGTCCAAATCCTCACCCGTCTGTAAATCCGTCCATCCATCCATCGGTGGTTGTACAAGCGCGCAAACACACACACACACACACACACACCCCGCCACGCTTCCCGGGTGGATGACTCCACCTCTTCTTCGCGCTTGCCCGTGCAGGGGGCGTGGCTAAGCGTCAGGCCAAGGTAACTCATCTTAAAGTGACTTTCTACTGGCCGAGCGTGAAAATTCAAGTCGGAATGGTGACTGACTGACCTTTGCGCGGGGCATTCCCGTCGGATGCTCCGGGTCGCTGCGTGATATCGTACGCCCTCTGCGGGATAAACAAACACACAAGAGCAAGATGAGTCAACAGGGTCACGTGCACTTGGAACAAGATCATGCGGTTTCCGCGTGGCATAAAACAATTTGTCATTGAAATGGAAGCCAACAGATAAATATTTGCTAACTATTTCCCAATGTGCACAAAGTTTCAGCAACGGGGGTTGTGCTGTAACAAGCAGCACCTGAGTGTAATCCACTGATTGCACTTGTAACATACCAGACTGGCGGAAAGGTGACTTCTTTATGGCTTGGAACCAAAGCAGCCCCACCCCCACTCCGTTCACTTTGTTTACTTTGCTCAGCCCCGTTATATGAGGGCCTCGTCGTATGGGATGCTACATCTTCATGTGTCCAATGTTTCCATTTCATCCAGGTGCTCCTTAATGGGTCAATATGGCCAAAAGTCTGCGCTTTGACGGCCCATCTTTTAAATAAATCACCAATTTCGTCAAACGCAGTTTCTGGGTGTGATGACAAGTAGGCTTTTTTGTTGTTGATAATGACGACAGGGCCTATGTCCGATTATTATTATTATTATTATTAAGTCTTGGACTGGCTATGACAGTCTACACCGGGCAGGGGTGGTTTGGCAAAGCCTTGGGTCTCGGAGGGCCGCTGCAGGGGCAGCTTTTTCCTCCCCAGCCGTCCGGCGCAGACGGACGCTGACCGAGTCGAATGGACGGGGGTTGGGCGGCTGTGGCTTTTCCTTCCGAGCCACCGGCACGGACCGAGCTGACAAAGTTCCACCCACCAACGGGGGTTGGGCTGAAACAAGCGGCACCTGAGGGCAATCCACTGATTGCACTGGTAACATACCGGACCGGTGGAAAGATGACGTCCTTATGGCCACTGTTTAATCATTCGCCCACCCGTGTTGACCAAGTCTTATGGGATGCTACATATGTCCAACACTTCAATTTCATCAAGGTGCTCTTCAATGGGTCAAAATGGTCAAAAGTCTGCACGTTGATTGTGCACGTTTGCAATTGGTGCAAAAAAGTCTGGGACTGGCTTTGACAATTTACAGGTTGGGTGGGGGTTGGGCCAATGTGGGAATGTGGCTGGGGGAAGCTTCTTGTTCCGAGCCGTCCAGCACAGACACAAATGGCAAAGTTGCAGCAACGGGGGTTGGGCTGTAACAAGCAGCACCTGACGCCAATCCACTGATTGCACTTGGAAGACACTAGTATTGTGGATTGTGGAAAGCTTTGCCCTTTAGAGCTTGAAACCAAAGCAACGGCCGGCAAATAGGCGGCGAAAACGGCATTGGGTAGAACCGGAGTCTTTTCTAAACGCGCCACACAGCCACCAAATGACACGGGGTGACGGGGTCCCGCCCCGGGGGCAATGGTGGCCATGGAAAGCTACCCAGATCAATAGGATGTCCCCAAAGACACGGGGATGTATTTGGAGTGGCAGGATTTTCTGCCAACAAGTCCATTAGGCTTTAATCTGATTTGGTTCGGGGTTAGGATTTGTGGGCCAAGTGACTTCTTCCTTCCTTCCTTCCTTTCTTCATCTCCACTCCCGTTTTAGCCCGTCGTTCTAAATCGGGCGCGTGGCGGCCGGCATTAAAAGAGCTTTGTCACTCGTCGGCTCGCTGGTCAAACGGGCACCGTTCGGCTCAAAAGCCCCGGCGCTCAAAAACCACCGAGGCGGATCCGTCCAATTGGTGGCCCGGCTGTGGGCGTGCCCTCCGGCCAAAGCCCCGGGTCAAACGACGGCCATCGAGAGAGCGACCGAGATTTGCAGACGGCTCGGTTGGCTCGTGCGGTTAAAAAAAAAAAAGGCAAGGCGTTTGTCCGCGTGAGAGCGGCCCGTAAAAACATAAAAATAATAATAAAATGAGCAAAGGCTCCAGAAAGAATGCAAGGCGTTTGTCCGCGTGCGAGCGAGGAGGGGCCCACCTTTTTGCCGTGAGACGATCCCATGATCTCCGCTTTGGCGCCTCTTGCTCGCTGCCTCTCGGAGGAAGAGGAAGGTGAGGGTGAGGAAGAGGGGGAGGCCGCCCAGCCCGAGCGCTCAGAGGATTAACGGCCGTCGGCCCACGGACCGACGGACGGCCGTACTGCCGTCTACGCCGCACCGTCCGTCCGTGCGTTGGCTTGCGTTGATGCGGCCTTTTCGCACCCAAAACGCCTGGTATTCCAAAATATGGCTTTGGCCAGAATGCTTCTTAAAAAGACCTGGCCTAGGAAATGGAATGGGGAGAAAATAACAACAAAGTCAACCGAAAAAGACATGACGCTTTGCTGCTGGTTGCGTGTGCTTCCATTTATTTTGTAATTAGCATGACCATTTGGTGAGCGGACAAAAACATCAAAGTCTGGAAAAGCCAGGCCAACCCGGGGAAAAAGGAGGTCACCCATCCATCCGTCCGCCCGCCCGCGGCTCGCCAGGCCGTCAATTTCGCACTTAAAATGGGCCGCCGCTCGTTGACGTGGCCACCGGGCGCTCGCGAAAGCTCGTCTCCCCAATGGCTCGGCGAGAGCCGAGAAAGGAGGCGCCGTGCTCTTTGAGATTTGGACCAGACACCCGATCGGGTGGCGTCCCATCGTCTGCCATGATTCGCCACGCGGCCGACCAAATGGCGGAAACGGGAGAGCGGCGGCCAACGTCCAAGCCGGCCGGCCGGCCCTTCCGCCGCCACCGAAATGGATGTCCGGCATGGTCGACGGCCAAGCCGGACGTGACTTGTCGCTCAAGCACGTTGAGAGGGAGAGAGAGAAAAGCGGCGCTAGCGCTACCCCAAATGGCCACGTGGGGGCGACATGACGTGACCCAACTTTCAATTGGATCAGATGCAAGCGAGGCGGAAGCGCCCGTCACTCCCACGAGGCCGCTTTGAATTCGTGACGTTTTGGACAAATGACCACCCGTCTGGCGTGGCGGGACGCTCCGACCTGGCTTGTGTCGACGAGAGGGTTGGGCGGGCAGGCGGACGGACGGATTTTCGGAGCTTGGTCTCTCTCCCGGGCAAGTCGGTCGGCCCCTCAAGGCCGCGGCGCTTCGGGCGGCGTCTCGGGCCCGTCGTCTCCCGGCGCCGACATCTGCATGAAGAGCTCGCGCAGCTCGGCCATGTCGTCGTCCGGCGCCGGCGGCCGAGGCCGCTGCTCGCGCTCTTCGATGAAGTCCCACAGGCGCACGTTGTTCATGAACTGCGGAGAGGGAAAAGAGGCGGTTGGGATGGACGGACGGACGGAGAGAGGGGGCCCACGGTCGGGACCCCCGACCCCGTCGGCGTAGGCGATGCTGACCCGGACGTTGCCCTCCGAGCCCAGCTGCTTGCGCGGCTTGTCGGCCTCCGCCCGGCTCCCGTCCGGGAAGGCGTGGAGGTAGAGACACTTGGCGCCGAAGGGGCACGAGCCGCGGCCCTGGTCAAAGTACTTGCAGGCCTTCTTGCTGCGTGGGTGGGCCCAAGGGACCGTGAGCGGCGAGCGCCGGGTGGCGGGCAACGGGCGGCGGCACGGGCCCGACGAGACCCCACGTCCCACTCACCCGACTCCGGACTTGAAGAGCTCGATCAGGTTGTCTTTCTCCTCCTGCTCCTCCACCCAGTAGGCCGACGGGATGACGAACTCGGACACCACGCGGCACTCGGGGCACGACCTGACGACGGACGGAGGCGGGGCGCTCAAAAGACGGGGGGGGCACGCCGTCGCCATCTCCCCCAAGGAAAAGGCGCACCGGCTTTGGCCGGCCGTCCTCGCCGGCGACTCACTTGACGATCTTGTTGCTAAAGTTGCGCGTGCAGCGCCACTGGCGGATGCAGGACAGGCAGAAGACGTGGCAGCACGCCGACAAGATGCCGAAGCGCCGCTCCGACGGCGCCGCCTTCTGGACCACCGTCTCCATGCAGATGGAGCACACCTCGGAGAGAGGAGAGAGCGCGCGGCGGCGTCAGCGTGGCGGTAGGCCGTCGTCGTCGTCGTCGCGACCCCGGCATAGCCCCGCCCCCTACCTTGTCCTGGCTGAGCTGCGCGGCGAAGGCTTTCTCCATGTCTCTCTCGAAGGCCAGCATGCACATCTGCGCCAGGCGACGAGAGGCCAGGTTAGGGACGCGGAGGCGGGCGGGCGGGCGGGCGGGCGAGCGAGGGCGGGGCCGGCGGGCGTCACCTTTTCGTGGGCCCGCCTCTGCTCGGGGTCGTGCGGGTGCAGCACGGGCAGCCGGCACACTTGGCAGCGATCCCCGTGGAGGTAGGGGCAGTCGCCCTCGTAGAAGCAGCGGCCGCCGGCGCCGGGGGCCGCCGCGTACGGGCACAGCTGAGTCAAGTCCCGGTAGGCCCCGCCCATCTGGCCGGGGGCTGCGGGCGTCGGGTAACGCGTCACATTCGCCCCGAGGTGGCCGGAGCGCTCAAAATGGGTGATCCCACCTTGTTCCGGCACCGACGCCTCCAGGCCCGTCCGGATGGCCTCCACGTAGGAGTGGGGGGACGCGGCGGCGGCCGCCGCCTCGGGGCCCCCAAACACAACGTCCAGGGGTCCCGCCGGGGGCAGCGCGAAGGAATCGGCGGGCGCGCTCCGGCCGGCCGGCTCGTCGCCCCCTCGGCCGTCCCTGGCCGGCCTCCTGAGCGGAGCTCCGCCCCCCATCTTCCCGTCGGGAGCGCCGCCTCCTCCCCTGTAGGACGGCCTGATGTGGTCGTATCTGAAAAGTGGAGGCCAAAGGAGGTCATCCGACGGACGGATGCCCGTCGCCGTCACGGTGGAAACGAGCAAGAGCGCGTTGGTATTTTGAATTGAATTGCCGAGTGATTTCTTGTGATTGTAAAAGCGGCAAAAGTGTTGACCTGCATCGCTCCCCGTAGGCGCAGACTCCCCTCTGGTAGAACTTGCAGATGGTGGAGGGTTTGCTGCTGGACGGGTCGTGAGAGAACATGCAGCGGCTGCCCTCCCGGCACACGCCGTGCAGGAAGTACCTGCGCCGCAGCACAAAAAGTGGAGATTCAAAAAAAAAAAGTCAAATATTTGCGGCACAACTCCATTCTCAGCGCGTCCTCTGCCCAACGATTTCCCGTCTTCGAAGGCCCCAGTCTGTTCTCCAAAGTATTGGATGAGGCCCATCCGGAACGGAGTACGTAGACCTACTACCTACATAAACCGTTATCGTGACACTACAAGCTGTGAGGTGACCTCGGCGAGCCAAGACATACACCAGAAGAGTGCCCTCTAGTGTCTAGTGCGCACACGTGCACGAATAGACACGTTTTCTCGGAGCAAATTAAAACGAGCGGCTTCTTTAGACGTCTGGCACCGTCCGTGGCAGCCCGGGAATGCACAGTGGTCCGAAAATGCCTTCGAATCGAAAGCAAGCGCCCGAAAATGTACAGGAGGTTGGGCAAGGGAGAGACTCACTCGGCGAGCTTTCGTTAGCAGACTTGTAACGAAAGCTCGCTTACAATAGAAGTGATGGGATTTTTTTTTTCATGGCAAATTTCTATTCAATGTTCTAGCACGTGTGCCACTGTTGTTTGGGTCGCCCGAGTGTGTTAGCTGACGCTACGCTACGATAGGAGATGAGCTCCCAGGCCATGCCAGGCCAAGCCAGACCATTGGTAGTAGGGTGGGTAGCTGGTCAGCGACCTGACCGAGGCACTCGCTCAGACGACGACCTCTGTTTGTTTGAAGGCTCGTCACGCCGCACGTACGCGACGTTGACGTCCGTTGGAAAAGAAAAGCTTCAAAAGATGGCGCGCGCATCCATGAATGCTCATCTTTTGTGGACCCTCGCGGTCCAAAAGTGTAGGTCTGGTTCGGAGGGTAACGGATCGAGAGGGGGTTCTGGTCTGCTCTCGGGAGAGCCAAGTGCGGCGGGAGAAGCGTCACGCGGCTAAAAACATTAGCGCCTAGGCTAACGCGCCCGGCTACAACGGAGACAATGGCAAAAGGACGGCCGCGGGACAGAGACGCCGACGGAGGGAACGGCGGGCGTTTTGGACGCTTGGGACTTACCGACAGGTCACCTGCTTGGTGCTCATCTTGTTCGCCGATATCCGAAGAGGCTAGAGAAGCGAAAAGGAGCGGAGTGTGCGGCCGGCTTAGCCGGGCGAACTAGCTAGCTAGCTCGCAGCCTGCCTGCCTGCCTGCCTGCCACTTGTGTGCCCGTTTGAGTGACGGGCGGAGCGACGGACGGACGCCGGCGTTCCCACTGAAGGCGTCCGGGTAGCAACGACGTCGGGCCGCGTCAAAAAGCTCCCGCCCCCCCGACCGTCAAATCCCTTCCACGCGATGAATATACTGTCGTTGCAGCGTTCACGTTTGTTAGTTACCCTGCTATTTTAAACCTAAATGTCCGCCTTCTCGAGTGTAAATCCATTTGAAGCGCGAGGCATACTAACAAAGAACCTTCGGCTGCCGAGCTTCATTTAGTACGGAGGCAACTCGACTCGTTTCAATGGACCGCGGAAGCATGAAAAGAGACCCTTTGTTTCCCCCGCCAACATGTCTTTCGGGCGGCCATGTTGGTAGGGGCCAGCTTCCCGTCGGAGTCGATGTGCTGCCGTTCACTTGAAGTCATCTCATTCTGATTTGACCAAAGTGCAAACTTCTGCTATTTACTCATTGCCAGCGATGGACGTTCGTTTATTTTAAACTGGGAGAGGACTGCCTGTCTGCCTACGGATGCTAGCTTGAATGCATTTGCCGTACAAGGCTTGGAAAAAGTTGAAATTGCCATTGAAATTAAAATGAGTGAGCAAGAAACATTCCTTACATTGTTGACATTTTTATTCTTATAGTGAATAATCGTTGTTTATTGGGGGGAAAAACACTTGATGTGATTGGACACGGAGACTTTTCCGTTTAGCGATATAAGCCCCGCCCTCGGTCACCTGTCCACGAGTGGACTGACTGTCATGGAGCTCGTTGACTTGCTGCGCTTCTCCCACTGCGGGCGGACGGTGTGGACGGCGACCCCGGCGACTCCGGCGACTCCGCTGCGGTGCCCCGAGTGCGGCCGGGCGCCGAGGTTCCCGCTGGCCGAGGCCCCGGTGCGCGTTCGGGCGCCCGTCGTCGACGGCCACCGCACGAGTTGCTGCTTCCTGGTCACGTCGCGGGAGGGCGCCGACGGCCTCAGGTGCAAACAAAAGCGCCCCCTACACGCACTTTCATTTCTTCATTTTCCCAACCATTTCATATGACATCTTTTTTAACTCCTTTTTTTCCTGGACGCCTCAGGGAAGATAACGACTGCGAGCTTCACGCGGGCATCTCCAACTCGCGAGGTAACAAATCGCCGGCTTTTTGCCTCCGCGTACCCGTGCCGATACCGTACCGATACCAAAAGGGTACCGCCGTGAGGCCATGTTGGTAGGGGCATTTTTAGTGAGGTATCGGTACAGATGGCAAGCGGTACCGGAGCCACGCGGGCTCGGTGTGACCCACGCATCTTCCACGCCGTAGGCGTGGTGTTCAGCTACACGGAGTCGGGCGTTCGACATGAGCGGCGAGGCTGGCATCAGAGCGTGGCGGTGACCCTGGTGGCCCCGGGCTGGTGGGTCCCGGATTGGGACGAGCGGCTGGAGCGCTTCGCCGCCGAAGACGGGTGGACAGCCAGCAGGTGACGCCCCGCCCCCGTGCTAGGCGGCCGCCATCCCATCCCACCCCACCCCACCTCGCTCACGCGTCTGCGTCCTCAGGTTCGAGGAGCCCCGCGAGTTCGGCTCCTGTTGCTTGGGTTTCGCTCTGGGCTTCGTCAACTGCCTCTTGGCGTCACGGGGAGAGCGGCCCGTGGACCAGCGACGTTTCACCCGCGACCTGGTGCTCCCCCGGGTGCGGGCGGTTTCCGTCTACCTGACCGCGTTACATCATGTCCGTCGTCACGGATCCTGGAGCATTCCCGCCTCGCCGTCTTCCTGGGATTCGGCTACGGCCTCGGCTCCCCTTCTGGCGGCGCCAGGCGCCAGTGAAATATCCATTTTATGAGGGAAGGGAGGCAGCCAATCATCACGTTTCAGCAACACTGACGCTGACTCAATGGTTTGAAGGATTAGGTTTGTGTCCAGATTGACGCAAGGGAGTTGTTGTTGTCTTACTTAAGTGTTCCAATTGACTTCAATCCTAAAAAATAAATACCGAATGAAAAAGTGTTATTTTGTTGCTTCCTCTTTCACTATTTTTCCATTGGTGGTCAGTATTTTTGAAAAAAACGAGGGTAAAGAGATCCCGTCATTGCCCCCTGCCCCAAAAGCAACAGGAAGCGAGCCTTGAAATGAAGACCAAGCGACCGACCAATCAAGTGATTGGGGAATGCCGTGAAATCAACGAGCAATGATCCCAAAGCCAAAGTGGACCAGAATTGATTCCAAAGTCAACAAGCAGCGACCAGTAAGTAAGTATGTACCCAAAAGTTAACGAGGAAGCGACTCAAGACGAACTAGGTGTCCGATTTGGGCCCGCTTCCGACATCCACGGCGGCGCCGGGGTCATTTCCAACCAACCCACGGCAAAGCGTATCAAAAGGAGAGCGCAGATCATTTTGGAATCCAAGCTTTGAGGATGGATCGTATTTTGCTGTTTAATATACCCCCCCCCTTTTAATATACCTGGGTATATTAAACGGCAGGGATATATTAAATGGCGCACAAACGGGAAGGTACGATCCACTACGCATTCTTTATGGCGTGACGGACGGGGTGCATCAACGTTTTGCAGACTAAAAGTACTTACTGCTGAATAAAGTCTGACTTGGAATTTTAATGAACTTAAGTATCTATCATTGTGCCCCCATGAACATCATACAAATCTTGCCAAAAAAGCGGAGTTGCCGTTTAATATACCCGGGTATATTAAATGGCGCACAAACGGGATGAAGTGAAATGAAGCAAAAAGGAAAATATTAAATATGATTTAGCATCTATACAGAAAAATAGATTAATATTAAAGGGGGAAAAATGAAGAACATTTAAATGTAATAGAAATAAATACAATTAAAAGAGAAAAAAAGCGAGAACAAACCTAAAAATTCATCAAGAAATGACATTAATTCAACAAATAGATTAGAAAATTACGTTTATGAGGAAAAAAACAGGAAGAGTATGAATTTGAGGAGTAAAAATGGTGACAGAAATAAAAAAATAAATCAATAAATATTATATTAGAAAGAGAAGGCAGAAAATAAGATTCAAATAGGAAGACCATGGGAATAAGACATTTGAAATAAAAAGAGAAAGAGAATAGGTTACAATGAAGTCAATTGCAATTAAAATAGAAACCGGAAGAACAAAATTATAACTGAAATTGAAAAGAAAAAAAAGATATAAAATAGTATAAATACAGAAATTAAATTAAAATGTAATCAAACTAATGAGTAAAATCAAAACTGAAAAAGGCAATAAAATGGAATTATCTCAAATAAAAATAAAGCCAAGTCAAATAATTCAATATTTCTACATCAAAAAAATAGAATCAAATAGCCATTCAAAATTAAATTAAAAACAAAATTAAATAAAGTAAACAGAATAAAAACAACAAAAGAAAATACAACATCTGATAAAGGTGAAATAAATGATACATCCTGTGGCGACATTCAACTTTAAAAGCTAATCTATTAAAATAGAACATACCCAAATGAAGCCACGAGCTGCACGTCCTCTCCAAAAGGGATTGGACGTCAATCAGCGTCAATGGTCGCCGATAACTCGACAACCGCGGATGCCGTTCAGAGACAACATTTGTACGCCAGCTCGAGTATAACACGTTTGAAGTTTTATGCAAAGAAAAAAAGAAAATTAAAAATCTACAAATAAATAGGAATTAGCATTAGCATGTCCAAGTGCTTTCTTTTTCACATCACAGTTTTGCTGTCCTGGCATCTTTTCTGAAGAACATGCATTGGATTGGGTTAGATCGAGTCCAACTTGTATGCCACGGATCATCGTCTAGATTGCTTAAAAAAATAAAATAAAAAATTAAAATGTCGATGGATCCAAGGAATGCGCAATGCATAGCTCATTATTTCTCAAAATCCAGGCACCGCTTTGAACAATGTCTCACAAAATCTGAAGAAATCCAAGATGGCGTGCTCCTAAAATGCTAAAATGGGGAAACTAACTTCAGGTGCTTGGACAAAAAGGCGAAAGTGGTCACTGTGCCTTCCCCCGTGGGAAGCGGAGTCCGCTTCCAAGTCTGCGCCCATGTCTCCGCCGGTTGGATAGCTAGCTAGCGAGCTAGCTAGATGGGGTCCACGTAGTTTGGTTTGGATTGGATAACTTTATTCATCTCGTATTCGGGAAATTTCGTTTTAGCTGGCTAACTAGATGGGCTCCACGTAATTAGCTCGCTAGCTAGCTGGGCTCCATGTAATTAGCTCGCTAGCTAGCTGGGCTCCATGTAGTCAGCTCGCTAGCTAGCTGGGCTCCATGTAGTCAGCTCGCTAGCGAGAGAAGCTCCGGGTAATTAGCTCGCTAGCTAGATGGGCTCCACGTAGTTAGCTCGCCCGTTCGCTAAATGGGCTCCATGTAGTTAGCTCGCTCGCTAAATGGGCTTCAGGAAATTAGCTCTCTAGGTAAATGGGCTCCACGTAGTTAACTTGCTAGCTTGATGGGCTCCAGGTAGTCAGCTCGCTAGCTAGAAGGGCTCCACGTAATTAGCGCGTTAGCTAGATGGGCTCCACATAATTAGCTCGCTAGCTAGCTGGGCTCCAGGTAATTAGCTCACTAGCTAGATGGGTTCCATGTAGTCAGCTCGCTAGCTACAGAGGCTCCAGGTCATTAGCTCGCTAGCTAGATGGGCTCCACGTAGTTAGCTCACTGGATAAATGGGCTCCAGGTCATTAGTTCGCTAGCTAGATGGGCTCCACGTAATTAGCTTACTAGGTAGATGGGCTCCATGTAGTTAGCTCGCTAGCTAGCTAGGCTCCACGTCATTAGCTGGCTAGCTAGATGGGCTCCACGTAATTAGCCGGGTAAAGACCCAACTGGCCGCTCTCCAGACGACCCTTGCACCAGCCTTGTTCGTCTTCATCCTCCAGTTTTGTCAGTTCTTCTCCTAAAGACATTTGAGAGAAAAAAACCCAGCGTGAACAGCGCCTCCTTAAGCTCGAAAGGGGGATCGGTCGGATCGGCCACCGGGGTACCTGCTCGGAAGCTGAGCTCGTCCTGCTCCTGGCCTTCGTAGTCGTAGAGCGCCCGGACCCGCACGCCGTCGGCCGGGTCGTCGTCGTCGAAGGGGTTGTCGGCGCCGCCGCTGCCGCCGCCGGTGCCGCCGGTGCCGCCGCCGTTGGCGTCACTGGCCGAGTTGGGCGCCGTCTGGTCCTCGTCTGACCACTCGTTGGAGGCCCGGTGCGGCTGGCTCTTGTCGTAGCTGTTGACGCTGAGCAAAATGGCCAATGAACAACATCCAAATGAAATTCAGTCCAAAGAGCTGGGCTGTTTTGCTTCTAAAACAAGATGGCGATAAAAGCAAACAGACAAAAGGCCCCAGCAGCGGTCTTTCTCACCTGCCCTGATCTCCGGCTTGCGCCCGATCCACCGCCGTGGTGACGTTGGTCAGCATGATAGAATCGCTACCTTTCTTGGACTTTTCCCTCTTGGTGATGTTGTGGCTGAGGTCTGGGTTGTACTCCTGCAAAAAAACAAACAAAAAAAACAAGCCGGTAAGGTTGCGGGTGCTGGTCAACGCGGGTAACCGATAGATCCGAAATACGATATCTTAGAGTCACCCGATAGGGGGCGTACCTCGAACTGTGGCCAGTTCATGTACATGCCGGGGCCGTGGTTGTTTTTGAACCACTGCAGGTCGTCTTGCGCGCTGGCCGACGTGATGCTTTGTTCCAGTTCTTGGTACACGGACGCGTAACTGCGTGGAGACGGACGGGCAAAGTTACATTTCATTGGGCTCAGTTTGGATATAAGCTAGAATAAATGAATAAATAAAAATCGGACATTGAACACTTACTATAATGATAAGCATCGTCAAGATAATAGTAATACCTCATTTATGGTGGGTCATCAGGTCCAAGATTTGCCACAATAGGTGAATAAAAGGCATTTTTAATATGATTTGGACTTTTAAAATCCTCTTTGTGCTATTACCCTGCATGTAAACACTGCCCCCTAGCGGTCAGTGCAATACTCCCCAATTGAGACTTGCTTTCCCCCCCGATTTCATGTTTATATTATTTTTCCTCAACTTTTCCCTTGGACTGAGTCCGCAACCACACCCCCATCATAAGGCCCGCCCCTTCCAGGAATGGAATTTCTAGATAGCCCCGTTGCTAGCGGGGCCAGCCAGCGGTAGCCGGCTTGAAAGCGTCCCGCGATACCAACCTTTGGTTCTCTGTGAGGTTGAGGTGGCGTTTGACGTCCAGCAGGACCTCTCGGATGAAGCTCAGCCTTTTGTCCTCAAACTGCTGACTCTGGTCGAAGACCTGCTCCATGCTCTCCATGTACTGAGGCGTGCATTTGTTCAGCTCGTCCAGAGACTTTTCGTACCTGTCCTTGGCCTGGAGATAAAAAGGTCAACGTCACGGGAGACCAGAGATCTTATGCTAATTTCTCGCATATAAGTCGCTCCCTTAACAATGGCCTTCAAATATGCGCATGACACGTGACCAGAAGCGATCACGGTTCCTCTCGTCACCTTTTGGGAGTCCACTTTGCACCTGTCCACTTTCTCGTGGAGCTTCTTCAGCTGGTCGGAGGTCACGGAGGCTTCGCTCTTGCCGTTGGACTCCCTGGCGGAGGCCAGCTTCTCCTCTTTGCAGGCCGCGTGGTACACCTTCTTGGCGCCCTCCAGCTGCCAGGGAAGACCAACAAACCCAATGGTTTTCCCGGTCGTAGACCTTAATCTCCAGGATGTTTGGTTCCTCGAGGACCAGCGTTCGTTCTCCCTTCGGATTGCCTCACCTCCTTCAGTTTTTTAGCCCAGGGCTTCTGGGCCTTCTTGAAGCCCTCGTCCGCCTCTTTGGTTTCCTTGAATCCTCCCATCATCTGCTTGTGGTAGGAGTCCTTCTGCCAGTTCTTGACTTTCTCAAAGGCCTCGGCCATCAGGTTGTTCTTGACTTCGTGGTGAAGATCGCTCACCTTCTCCGCCTCCGTCATCAGCGAGGTCCAAGCGCGTTCCACCGTGCCGTACTGCGGACCTTGTCGGGCGGGCGGGAGAGCCTGGCCGTCATTCTCCGGCTAAGTGCTTAGCTTTTTAGCACGGTTACCTTTGTCCACCAGCAGTCTCCATCTCTTGGACCAGTCGGTCAGTTGTTGGGAGTAGGCTTTCTCGATTTTAGCTCGCTCCTGGATGCAATTCATGAGGTCGTTGCACAGCCTGTGGCCGTCGTCGATCCGTTTCACCGTACGTTTGTAGTTCCCCACCTTTCCAACAGGACAGAACAGTCCAATCTAATTAAAAAATAATCATAAAACAAACCAACTGGGACATTGCTGCGTGACCACAGGGAACGGGTTCAAGTGTAATTGCACCTCCACTGCATTAGATGGCAGCACAGGGGAAAAGTCAAAAGTCCTCCACTATTCTTTACAACGATAACATTATGATTCACTAATTAATTTAAAAGAAAGTGGCAGGGTGTGGGCAGAATTTTAGAGTTCACAACATTTCCTCGAAATGAGGTGTAATTGCACCTCCGCTGCACTAGAAGGCGGCGGAGGAGAAAAAGTCAAAAGTCCTCCACCATTGTTTACGACTATAACATTATGAATTAAAAAAAAAACTGGGACATTGCTGCGTGACTACTACAATGAACATGTACTTGCACCTCCAGTGCATTAGATGGCAGTAGAGGGGAAAAGACAAAAGTCCTTTACTATTATTTACTACAATTACATTATAATTTGCTTATTAATTAAAAGAAAGTGGCAAAATGTGGGCGGGTTGATCAACAATTCATTCTTTTATTTCATTTTGAAGTATTTTTGATTCATGGCTATTCCAATGTTGAAGAAAATAGTAGGGAGCCCGGTAATTGTTGGCTATATAATAATTGTTAATATATCCTGATTGGTTCATCTGTTTTGCGGGAGGAAAAATATCAGGATGTTTAAATTTCTGTTTGTTCAGGGCCGCCACACCCGAGCGAGCGCTTGCGTTCCTCCAGCCGCCGAGTCAGCGGCGCTGCAGCGATGCAGCGATGCAGCGAGCCACGCGACGTAGCTAGCGACGGCGCGCGGGAAGACGACACCTTTGCCGCTCGGGCCAATCGACACGTGAGACAAAGAGGAGTCGACGGCAGAATGCTGCGGATTGGGCACGCCATGTCACCACTCTCAAAAACTGCTCGGTAACAAACTCAAAGCTAGCTAGCTAGTTCCATCAAAATTTATTGGTTGTCAATGACGGCGCTATTCGTCCAATCCAGTTTGACTGGGAGGGCAGTTATCGCAAACTCATCTAAAGTGCCGGCCGGGTCTCCCGTTTGTTGCTCAACGTCGCTCAGCTCTCATAAATAATGAACGACCGCTCGGAACTCCGGTTACTCGTCGGAAAGAGCAGTTGGCGGTGTCCTCTTATTATCAACGCGCCGGCTTGCTTTATCGCCGAACTAAGAATGACCACATTTACTCGCATATAAGCCGGGAGTCTTGATCATCTATTTTTTCTAAATTCTCTGACAGGATTTCAGCATTTAATTAGCGTGGAAAAACCTCATGCTAGCGGGACTTTAAAGTAAGAGTAGGACTTTTCCTCGCCAGGCGCCAGTGAAAGCCTTAGTAGCAAATTGTCAAATGAATCCCCGCGCGTTTGCCAGCCGCCAGCGGTTCACCCGGAGTGGGCGAGACGCTGGGCGGGGCCCCGCCTCTTCCACGTCTAATTGTTAAAGACTTTCATTTTCAGGGGTTCTCACCTCCCAGAAACTGTCGGTGCTCTCCTCCAGGCTGACCGATTCGTCGAAGGTGCCGGACATGGTGGCGGCGGGCGCGAGGTGGGGTGGGCGGGGCTTCCTTCCTTCCTTCCTTCCGCTTACACACTGCGGAAAAACAATTTCAGACTTTAAGACACTTTGCATCATTTGCCACGTGAATTTAGTCATCTTCCATATTTATGCAAATCGGCCTGAAGCGAGCTAGCATACGCGAAGGGAGGACGGTCCAAAGTCCACCTCCACCCAAGGCCAGGGGTGTCCAAACTATTCCAAAAAGGGGCCACCGTGCGTCCAGGTTTTTGTTCCGCCAGATGTGGTGTAGACAGTTTAACAAAATGGCCAATCGGTAGCCCCTGACGCCAATGAACCGATGACACTTTGATGACGCCAGATTGGCGAAAACGCTCATATCGTCTTCGTGGTTTGGGTTTAAAACCCGCACTGGCCGCGTCACCCCCGAGGACCGCTTTGGACCCGGGCCTTGGGCTGAGATCAATAAATGGAAAGAGCGGCTATTCATCTTCGGCGGAATCGACCCGGTGACATTTCCTAAGGGACGGGAGAAAGAGAGAGAGAGAGAGAGAGAGAGTGGACACTTGCAGAGTCAATGAGAGTGAGCTGGTTGTTGCTAATTAATTAGCATTCCGATCGGAATGACGACTTCAAGCGCTCCGAGTCAACGATTGGCGTCCCGAGACTGTTGTGCTGTTCTGAATCCATTAGCATGAGCATTAGCGAGTAGAAGCACACGTTAAAGAGACCATGGTTCAAGTTAAGTTGAAGTACAGGTCTAGCGACAGGGTTGCTTGCTGTTAGCATTTGACTACGTTAGCATAATAACCAATGCCAAATCCGAGACGGGCGATGAAACCTTCTTGGGTCCTTCGAATGAACTGGTCTCGGTTTTTAAGTCCCACCAAAAACACGCTAGCTCGTTCTTGTGCATTCATTAGCCTTAGCATTAGACTTAGTTAGCAGAATGACCAACTGAAGAAACTTTGTACGTTGATCCCAAATCCTAGACTGGAGATGAATCCTCGTAGGGTGCTTCGAGTCAACTGGTCCCGGTTTTTGAAGGACGGGTCAAGAGCAAGTGCCATCAAAAAGACGTTAGCTCTTTCGTTAGCCTTAGCACGAGAATTCACCAGCAGATTGGCAAAAGATCCAGGACAGCTTGACCAGTCCAAGACTGGCGATTCATCCCGTTTGAAGTCTTTGGAGATGTTGGGACTTCCGAGTCGGGTTGAAAGTGTCGGGCAAAACGTCCGCAAGGGGTGACGTTTCCAGGAAAGGCCGATACGTGTGTGACAATAGAAAGAGAACCTTGTGTTTTGATAGGAAATCAGTAGGGTGGAAACATGGGGGCGGGGTAGTAGTGGCGTGGCTATTTGGGTCAAGCAAGCATCACAACACTGAACAATGTCAGCGATATCCCAGAAATTTCAAATCCACTCTGTTGACAATTTGCCGTGCAAATCCAGTCGAAGACCACTGGCATATCACGCGCGATTAATCCATTAGCCTGACGTCTTGGGGGACGCTTTTGTCTTCTCCCACCATTAAACCCAAGACGGTAACGCGCAAACCGCCGAGGCTTCCCCGACCCGAGGAACGGGCCGGGGAAGCCTCGCTGGTCAGTCCCGGGACTACTTTGGAGGCTCGCGGTTGTCCGAGCGAGCGAGCGAGACAAAGGCCGGCGGTTCGGCACAACCCCCTACCCAAAAAGCTACTACAAAAGCTTACCCCCAGTGAGTGGCGGGGTGTGGGGGGCGGAGAAAACACGTGGTCCGGGCCGAAGGGACCTCCTCCGCTCCCCGGGCGACGAGAGCATCGACGGCGAGGAGAGGGACGGCGACCGGCCGGAGCGCTAATTGCGCTAAAGGCGTATCTGGAGCGAGAGAGCGCTAATCTCGTGGCGAGAAGCTTTGACCGAGCACCGACACGGGTGGGAGGGGGTGTCGGATGGAGGAGGGGGCGCCGGTGGGGGGGCGTGTCGCGTCTTGGGATGTGCAGGTTTTGTTGTGGCGTCGGTACGAGCTAGCACTAGCTAGCCACACCTTGACGTTTTAGTAGCCAATTCAATTCAAATTTCTAAAAATACAAAGACATTGCCATTAGCTCAAAGTTATTCGGCTAAAGACGGACTTTTCTTTGTCTTTTTCCACAGTAAAGCAAAATACTTTTTTTTATGTCCAGTTTGACATTTTTTTTGTTAGCCTGCCCCCTTTTTCCCTTCCCTAGTCTACATTCAGTATCTCCCGCTTTGTGCTGTGCAATCTCTGCAAAAAAAAAAGTTATACCGAGCTAATGCTTGTTGCGCGCACTAGCAATGAAACAAAAACAAAAAAACATGGTCAGCTATATGATATTTCTGAAAAATGTTAGCTTGTCACCCACTTGCTACCATGGACGTCGATACTTGTCGAACAAACGGAAGAAAGATAAGCCAATTCCACGTCGTTTCTGCTGGGCAGGAATCTGCCACGTCCAATCCGGTGGAAGTGGGAAGATTGACAAGCCAATGAACATTCACCGCTAACCCTCTCACTTCCAATGGACGACCATAGACGTCAAATTAGGAAATAACATGAAAACAGCAGAAAGCCCGTCAATCTATTTCCTGAAATTCAGACTCGTCCTGAGGGGAAAAAAAACTCATTTTTAAACCGGAACGGTCAACAAACCCCTGGCCAGATTGAAAAAGCGAACGTTCCCCATTAAAAATCCCATCATTCCCACCACAACGAATTGGAGTATCCGCAAAAAAACCACACAAGCCCGAGACAACAACAACAAGTGCAAAGCAAATCATGGAGAAACAAAAAAAAACAAATACAGAACCTGAAATATTCCTGAGCAGTTTTGGATGACCGTCGCTGCTAACCGCCTTGAACACACATACACGCACGCGCACACCTACACACCCACACCCACACCCACACTGCAGACGCGAACTTTGCTTCTCCTGGCAAAGACGCATCAATTATTAGCGAGGGAGGGTCACGGGGGAAAAAGACAAGGCGTGACGCGGCGCCATATCCGCTCGCATGCCAATCAAAAAAGGTGGGCGGGGCCACCTGCCAGAACCCCTGACAAGCTGTCCTAGAAAGCTATTTTTTGTGTGTGTGTGTGTCTTGATTTCTTGGTGGACGAAGACAGATGTTGAGGCCATCTGGGCGGGACCTAATCCGATTTCTTCCGACGAGCTAGGTGGGCGCTCTTCTGACCTTCGGGTTGCGTCCCGCCATTGTGCCGAGCGCTTTACGACGTCGCCAAATAGAGGAAAGGATGGCGGTTATCTCTTGGATATTGATGGCCAATTGTACCATGGACTCTGGCATTTTTAAGGGGTGGAATAGATTATCTTGACTGATGATTATCCCGCGTTGTGGTGTGGTGTGGTCCCGGGTGTGTGTGCTGTGTGTTTTACGATCATTTTTCGACTTAGTCAGCGCGGTCAACTCCTAAACTGGTTGCACGGGTGGATTGGACGGGGAAAAAAAAAAGGATGCGACACCTTACGATAATGACGCGCCATTGTCGGGAATTGAAATTGAAACTTGAATTTTATCACATTTGTTTTCATTGGCTATTTTAAAGTATGTTAAAGTGCATTTTTTTCTCAATAATTCCTTAAAAGTAAACATTTTGATTGGAATGCTGAATTTGATTTGAATTCATTTTCTGTTTCGCTTATCCCGACAAGGATACCCGAAGAAAACCCACGCAAAGATGCAAACTACACATAAACCCACTGGGAATTGAACCCTCGATCTCAGAGCTGCGATGCGGACGTGCCAACCGCTTTCCCACCGAACCACCCTGAATTTGATTTTTTTTTTTTTACTTAGAATTTTAGGTTTTGCTGTTTTTTCCCTTATATAATGAAAAAAAACTTTTTTAGTGCATTCCTTTTGAACACCACATTAGCCTCGTCAGAGTCACAGGGTGCCGGAGCCTCTCCCAGCTGACTCGGGCCAAAAGGCGGATTACTGGTCGCCAGTCAGTCATAGGGCACGCACATTTAGGCGACCATTCACACTCCCAATCACGATAGCGATGTCATATATTCATTAAATGAAGGTATGGCGACATTGTGGCTAATTAGAATCGTTCAACGACGTGGAAGTGAAACATTTTGGCGTGGCCAACAAGGTCGCTCATTCAAGGCGTCGAGACGAGACTGGATGCGACGCCGGACTTCCGGAAAGGAGCCGCAGCTGCGAACGACGGGAGGAAAAAGGATGGCGCTTGTTTGGATCTTGGGAAAGAGCCACCCGAGCCAATTGGGGTACAAATGTCCACTCCAAAGCATTTCCTTTCATCAAAAACAATGTCCGTGAATGATCAAGCCACCAGCGTCAGAAAAGCCGCCCATCAATTTTGGGGCGCTGCGGATGAAATCGCAAGTACGACGTCCAAAAAAAGGAGTCGTGCACCCCTGCTTTTAGCCACTTAGGAGGTCACAATGAGCAGAGGCAGGTGGCAGAGCAGATGTGAGCACAAAACGGGAAGGTGGCGCCCTCCGGGAATAACAACAAAGTCCCAAAAGACTTCCCACTCCTTTTAAATCGGTTAAATGCGGGTGTTGCGCCGTGGCAATTTAGCAAGAGGACAATCTCTCTCACTCTCATTTTCAAAGAGAAAACCCCCCACAAAGACTTTAAAGCAGTGACTTGTTATACTTCATCTCATTTTCTGAATCGCTTTACCCTCATTAGGGTCACGGGTGGTGCTGGAGCAAAATCAGCCAATCACAGGGCACAAGGAGACAAAGGACAACCCATACCTAGGGCCAATTTAGAGTGTCCAATCAGCCTACCATGCATGTTTTGGGAATGTGGGAGGAAACCAGAGTACCCAGAGAAAACCCACACAGGGCCGGGGAGAACATGCAAACTCCACACAGATGGACATGACCTGGATTTGAACCCAGGACCCCGTAGCCGTGAGGCTGACGCGCGAACCACTGGCTCCACCGGGCCGCCCGACTTGTTATACATTAGAATGAAATGCTAACATTCATTAGCATGATAGCAAACGATCCCAGAACAAGCTGTGAAGTGAAGGAAGGAGACACTTCAGAACCGTGGACAGAGGCCACCCGGCCCACCAAATCACCACGGTCACGTGCACTGGAGCACTTGGGTGCAATCATTCCTAACACTCTTACATGAATGAAACTGCAGTAAAACAAGTTTCAGGCAGATTTCAAAATAACAGTTAGACTTTAGCTCGATATTTACCTACCACACAAAAATCAATTCTAGTTCATATTATCGAAAAATTGGAATATCAAAACGATCTTATGTCTGTCAATGAATATTGCCGTCTCACTACCATTGACGGCGAGAGACGTCCAAACCAATTGCATTGGCCGCCAAACCCATTGGATTGGACGTCTATCGCCGTCTCCAAACCAATTGGACTGGACGCCCATCGCCGTCCATGAGCCAGCTCAACAAAAAACGGATAAAGCCGTTAGACGAACAGACCCGTTGTGGTCTTTTCTTAGTTTGACCGTCTTAAAATTCTTAAAATGTCAAATTTCCAACGCTACCGTGCGCTTAGTGTGAAAAAAAGGCTCCTTTTATTTTCAAGCAAGCGCGGTTCGGGTGTCACCAACAATGGAAGCCGAGGAGTTAATAACCGTTAGCGTGTAGTACGTAAGATAGTTAGCATGCTAGCAGAGGCTAATGGTAGGAATGATAGGAAAAAGATGACATACCAATGACGGCGAGCCGCTCGGTGGTTTCAGTGTGGCCAGACCGGGGGCATCGCTTCTCCTCTATGGCGAGCTGGCCCGTGACGTCAAGCGACAGATGACGAGGCGCATTTCCGGGAAGCTCTTTGTCTGTTTCAAAATTAAAGACAACACGTAACCACACGGGCAATTGCAAGCGACTGCACCGATCGTCAAGTAAGTCGTATTACGCAATGGATAATCACATTGAAATGATAATTACAAGTCAATATTTACAAAATGCTAAAATATATCAAACAAATACAAAATATCAAAATGCTTTCAATATTTAAAGTATATAAATGACAACAAGAAAAACAGGTACATGACTTAATACCACAGTTAAACAAATACAATTACTAGGATAGACTAAAATGTAAAATGACTGAAATACAAACAAGCGTCATAACTTAATTCTTGATTTATCGTGAAATTCCTTTCAGACCTCATGTGCACTTTTGTTTTATTTTACAAACACCCTGCAAATTTGATTCCAATCCCGTTATTCGTTCTTAAATTAAAATTCTAGTGTTATTGTACCGCACACAAAAAACCGACAACAAAATCACTTTCCATGGAATGAGCTTTCACTGCCAATGACGACGATAAACGTTAAACCACGTGTCTCATCATCTTTCTGCCCTAAATGTGAAGCGTTCATCGTGTCCAATCTATATTTGACGGAGAATGAACCACCATTTTCTCTGCAGTTCTCTTCCGATCCGATAGGGGGTGCTATCTGCGCCGACGCTTATAGCGAAAGGCTAAATCTTCTTGACCAACGACGCCCGTTCCTTCCGGCTCCGGTCTACTATCAAGTGGAAAGGTAAAAGAACAACCGGCATCCAAATCGAAATAAATCTCGACCATCGCACTTGTAAATCAAACTTCACCCGGCACAATCTTTCCTTATACCCATTTGGCTCGAAATAATTGATGTATTTCCAACGTGAGTGTCTATTGTAAGTCGATGAAAGAATGACAACCCGGCGGCTACGATGTTCACAGACGGCTGCCATTTAAAGCTAGCGGTTTGTCATATGATAGTTTGTCAAATGAAAACGATTAACTAATAAACCCGCGATATTACGCTGGGGCTAAAGACATTTTTGTATCGACCGGTATACAAACGCACACACAAATAAGCGTGAGTTAGCACCGCTAGCATGCTAACGCTGTTGTGACGTGTTTACTCACGGACAGATGCTGATGCCCAAGAAGAATCGCATTGCTATTTACGAGCTCCTCTTCAAGGAGGGAGTCATGGTGGCCAAAAAGGACGTCCACCTGCCCAAGCATCCCGAGCTCGCCGACAAGAACGTGCCCAACCTTCACGTGATGAAAGCCATGCAGGTGAGCCCAAAAACGGAACCTGTGAATGTCAACGACACGACTCAACATGGCTGCATTTCCCTCCTCCACGCAGTCCCTCAAGTCGTGCGGCTACGTCAAGGAGCAATTTGCCTGGCGCCACTTCTACTGGTACCTCACCAACGAAGGCATCCAGTACCTGCGGGACTTCCTCCACCTGCCTTCCGAGATCGTGCCCGCCACTCTGCGTCGCCAGACCCGCCCCGAGACCGCCAGGCCCAGACCCAAGGGTAAGCGAGAAGGACGGGACCCCCCCTGACCCGAGGCGTGGTGACCTTACCCTTGTGGCTTCTCTTCTCGCAGGAACCGAAGGAGACAGGCCGTCCCGCTTCAACCGCGGAGAATCCGACAGGGATGCGTACAGGAGATCCGCCGCCCCACGTACGTATTAGACGTCTGTGAAGCTTTGGTGAGAAATTTCTGCTAATTTAAAACAATAATTCTTCCAGCCGGCGCGGACAAGAAAGCAGAGGCCGGTGCCGGATCCGCGACAGAGTTCAGCTTTGTAAGTACGGGCGAGTTGAGGTAAAATTGACGTTTGGTATTCTGACTATTTTTTGTGCCTTTTTCTCGTTACAGAAGGGCGGATTTGGGCGTGGCAGGGGACAGCAGCCTCAGTAAATTTATACTTTCTGTACAATAAAGAAAATTCAAAATGAGTACAGGTCTTGGGTGTTGAATTTGGGGTTAAAGTGGAAAGTTTTATTTAAGTGTAGCACTTGCAATTTGGTCTAAAATATTTTTTTAAAGTGTTTACATCATTTTTAATGTTCACAAGAATTGTACTAATTAAATTTTGCATTTGGCCTGCATGATTTAACACTACAGGCCAAAGTAATATTTGGTATTAAAAAAAAGTTCCAATCACAAAACCTAAACAAAAAAAATTGTCAGCAATTTTCCAATGCAGTACTTTTTTTGTCTTGATATGCAGTGACAATTTTCCAGAGTATTGTACTCATTCAGCCACTAAAATCCTTCAAAAAGTATATTTTTTGCTACTTACATTGTAATTACGACTTAAAATTAAAAATAATAGATTTACCGCATTGCTAAAACGTCCAAATTATTGAAACTTTGTGGCTGTAAAAGCTCACATCTCAGTGGCAACCATAGACTACCTGTATAGGGTTCAAGTCCTGAATCGGGAAGTTAAGGCACACGTGAGGCTGCTAGTGAAATACTGGTGTTTTATTGTTGGCACATTTATATTACAATCTTCAGTCTTCTTGCGCTGCTTTTATTCTACAGTCCCAAAGGAGAGTGGGGGGGATCGGGGGCAGTCCAGTGACACGGTAAACACAAACGTACGTGTTAATTTGTGGCCTGAGAGGAAGTGCATCTGTTGTTGGGAACCAAACCCGTTTCCATCCTACGCTTACAAGTGACGTTTTAACCCATTTCGCCACAAGATGGAGCCATTTCATTTTAGTCAATTGAACACCTTAAATATTAAAAGTAATCCATTTCAGACACGTCACGTTTAAATAGCAAGAGCGTGCGCTGCCGGAACTTGAGTTAAAAAGCAGAGGAATCCTTAACCCGACATTACCCCCGTAAAAAATAGAGTTCCTGGTCGACGATATGAATAATACGAGTCGCCTCGTGACGAGGTCGTTGCCCTCCGCCGTTTGAAATGCACATTCAGATGACACGGCGAAAGCTTACGGGCGTTCGGAGCGGGGCGTCGTAAACGTAAGACTTTGGCCGCCGCGCCTGTCCGAATGGACGGCCGTAAACGGGATCCAAACGAAGCTTACCGCTTTTTTCCCCCCAGATTGTATTCTGCCATTTGAGGCTTGTTGACAATCTGTAAAATGTGCAAATTAGCTCAGGGAAATGTGTGGGTATTTTTGCAAGTGGACTTTAGTACCTCACTCCACATGGACAATCAAAATGGCCACCGGGCTTCCATCTTCCACCGGTCCTACATCGCAAACTGCCAAACTCGCCATCTTCCCTGTAACTACCTCCTCCTCAGTCCCCTGCAAAAAAGCCAAAAATTAAAAGCGTCTTGTGTTTAATCACGTGTCCCCACCGCCAACGTTAGCGTCCGCTTAGCTCACCGCTCGTTGCGTCCCGACGGCTAACTGGCTAACTTCTCGATCCCAGTGGTTATTTTCAAACATTCCCCCCTTTTGTACTTTTTCGCCACGGGTCTATACAGAAAATAAATGTACAAATAAAAAGCTCTCCCGTGCTTATCTTACAGCAGCGCCTCCGGTTTCACAGTATGGAGCCGACGGCTTTCGTGGCTAAAGAGACTCTTGCCAGACATTTAGAGGAAGAAAAAAAACAAAAACAAAAAAACTACTTTTTTTTAACAAAAACAAAATCATTTTACACGTTTAAAAACAAAGTGTCACACTGTACAAGGCTTGTTTTGCGCTGCATCTTACTTTCGACGTCAATTTTGGTGCGGGTCGATCTCGCTTGACGCCGGTTAGCTCAAAGCTAGCTCAAAGCTAGCTCGTCACCGTCAACGGCACCGGACGAGCGGACCCTCGGGGGAGAGCTCGGCCGTCGTGTAAACAATCGAAGCGAACCCAACGGGAGGGAAAAACGGGACGTGCGTCGCGCGGCTTTTTGAAATGTCGTTCGACCCTCGGAAGACGTTTGAATCGCGCCAGAGCGCTCTTCCAAACAAGAAAAAAAAGTCACGAGAAAGGTCTTAAAAGCGAGATGGACATTCTTTCACTCACTTTTTGGAGTGAACGTGCACCGTGCGAGAGCGAGACGACGGAAAAGATCGAAGGCTAGTCGGAGGGAAAAAAAGAAGGGACGTCATTTTAAAAAAGGTCCCCCCCCCCCCCCCCCCCCCCAAAAAAAAGACCGCCGAAAGCCTTTCATTTTGACGCAAGAGAGATACACACTGACGTGACGACGGTAAAAAGTAGTTCTTGCATTCCATTGACGCGCTACGGGTGCGGGAGGGAGGGGGGCCATTTCGCTCTCTCTCTTATTTTTTTGCATGCGACGAAAGTTTCGCTAAAAAGAAACCAGCTGGGAAATGTACAGAGCGTTTCCGTCGCCGTTTCGATGAATCGGCGAGGCCAAAGCGGGCGGGCGGGCGAGAGTAGAAGAAGAAGAAGAGTAAGAAAGAGTGAGCGCGCCAGCCAGCGGTGGCCAAGAGCTCCCGACGTGGAGGAGCGGTCGGTCAATGGGAGCGCTGTTCAGTTCTGCCTTTTTTTTTTGTTATTGTTTTTTTTTTTAGTTATCTGATATCCGAGACGGAGCTCTGGGCGAGGCTGTAGGCCGGGGTGAGCTCCCCGCTTATGGTGGCCACCAGGGGGGTGCCGTTGCTGGTCAGGCAGCTCTCCTGGAGGGCTTCCAGGTAGGTGGCCTGCACGGGCTTGTGACATTGCAACAACTGGATGGCGTCGTGGATTTTAAACCATTCCCTTTTCCTTCCTGTTGGAGAGACGGCAGCGAGGAGTTAAGGTGGGGGACAAAATGACCAAAAAGGAATGAAAAATGGTAATTCATACATTTTTTGTACCCGATTCATCATCTATTAGTGGATTAGACATACAAAAACTTAGATGAGCGCTGTATAAAGGGTTAATAAGCATCTTTGACATTGAATTGAATGAAAGCGTCACCATCAAGTGCACAAATCAATAAATAAGTAGTCAATATAATTTGTATAGTAATCCCTTGAATATCGCAGTTAATGTAGACCCAACATGGCCACGATAAACGAAAAAAAAAGTTGGGTCACCCCTATTATATATTTTTTGTCAGTGTTGAGTCCTAGTAGCAAGAGTGGCTTCTGCTTACAAGTTTCAGCGTGGATTTTCACTTTTTATCAACTTTAAAAACAAATAGCAGAAAAAAATTGTAGTGAATTTGCGATAATTGAGGGATTACTGTAGTTTAACATATTTATTTATCAGTTTGTTTGTTGTTGAATACTTATTTACTGATTATTTATTACTAATTTATTCATTATTGAGATGTTTTTTCTGTTTGCGAGTTTCAGCGCAGATTTTCAAATTTAAAAAAAAAATCCCCCAGAAAAAAATCCGCAAGTAGTGAAACCGCGAAAGTGGAAGCCGTGATAGTCGAGGGATGACTGTAATTAGGGAAGTGCCCAAAATAACACCAAACAAAAACAGATACATAATCAATAAATAAGTAGTCAAGATGAATAAGTGCTCACATAAATCAGTAGGTAAAAAAAGTGGCTTAAGTGGGTTTTGAAGTCAATGTTTGATGTGAAAATCCTGAAAGTAACCTCCAATTTTGCGAGATGGAACCGAGTATGCGTCCCCTCTTCATAGGACACAATGATACAATTCAATCAAATGAAATCATGTGGCCATTGACTTACCGATGTTGAGCGAGTCCTCCCAATCTTCCAGCACCTCCGTCACCACCAGGACGTAGACGAAGGTCCGGTGCTTCCTCTCCTGGTTCTGCCGCGGGAAGAGCAAAGCGCGGGGTCAGGCCGGCGAGCGACTCCGACGGCCCAAACATCGGCGGCCAAGGAAAAGCGGCTCACCTCGAACACGCCCACCAAGCGCCCCAAGGTCCCTTTCACGCCGGCCTGCCCAATCAGACAAGTGCAAAGTTAGCTATTTCATCATTCGCGCTACATCGCTGAAAATTGCCATTATAATATGCGGGCGTCGGCCTCGCAATTCTGAGGTCGAGGGTTCGATCCCAGGTGAGTCCTCACTGTGTGGAGTTTGCGTGTTCTCCCTAGGCTTGCGTGGGTTTTCTCCGGGTACCCCGGTTTCCCCCCACATCCCCCAAACCTGCACGCTAGGCTAATTATATGCTAAATTTGGGCACCGGGCTCACATTTCTGGGGTCGGGGGTTCGATCCCAGGTGGGTCCTCACTGTGTGGCATTTGCGTGTTCTCCCTGGGCTTGCATGGGTTTTCTCCGGGTACCCCGTTTCCTCCCACATCCCCCAAACCTGCACGCTAGGCTAATTGTATGCTAAATTTGGGCACCGGGCTCGCATTTTTGGGATCGAGGGTTCAATCCCAGGTGGGACCTCACTGTGTGGCATTTGCGTGTTCTTTCTGGGCTTGCGTGGGTTTTCTCCGGGTACTCCGGTTTACTCCCTCATCCCCAAAATTTGCACGCTAGGCTAATTGTATGCTAAATTTGGGTGCCGGGCTCGCATTTCTGGGGTCAAGGGTTCAATCCCAGGTGGGTCCTCACTGTGTGGCATTTGCGTGTTCTCCCTGGGCTCGCATGGGTTTTCTCCGGGTACTCCAGTTTCCTCCCACATCCCCAAAATATGCATGCTAAGCTAATTGTATGCTAAATTGCTTCTGGCTACGAATGATTGGTTGTTGGTTGACTTGTGCTTTGCGATTGGCTGGCCACTGATTCAGCGTTTCCCCGCCTGTAGTTTGCCCCAGCACCCCCCACGACCCTTGTGCGGATAAGCAAACTTAATTTGCCAGTGACTTGGTGGCACGACAACACGAAATAAGCTTTCATTCAACATCAACGTCCAAAATCCAGAACCAACGCCAATTTAGGTGTCAACTTTGACGGCAAGTGAGGAGCGGAGCGAGTGCCTTCTTCTTTTGCCGCTTCTTCATCTTACGCTCTATAAATAACTTTTGAGCGCACTCTCGGTGTCAGATCGTGTGCTTGGGAGCAAAGAAGAAAAAAATAGCGTGCCAAACTGGTCACGAGGATAAAAATTGCCTGGCTTCGTTTCATAAAACGCTGGACAAGTGACAGTTAGCGTCGTGTCACCGGGTGTGGGGAATTTTTAGATGCGGTCGGGTCTGCTTGACACACAACCCACCCTTTAGTCAATCTCATTTCAATGCAAAAAACAACGTCTTATATTCGGGCCAATACGGTATTTACATACAGTAATCTCTTGTGGTTAATGTAGACCAGACATGGTCTCGATAAACGAAAAAACGCAAAGTAGGGTCAACCCTATTTAAAAAAAAATAAAAATAAAATATTTTTTATTTTAGTGCTAAGTTAAAGTAGCAAGCGGAGGACAGGGGAGTCGTACGGTGTTTGTAAGGTTTTTTGGGGGTTTGTAAGGGGAATCATAATCATTTATAAGGGCAGTTATCGGCAGAGGTTGACAGGTATGACACATGTTCATGTATTTTGACTTTTAAAACCTGACTGTGGCTCTCAAGGAATAAAATTTGCAAATAGGAATTGTTTGTTTATGATTCTCTGTTGCGGTTTATCTGGTCAAGGTCTACACTTCCCATCTTGGACTCGAACCCGAGCGAGACACCCACATGGAAGCCGAGCCCTTGAAAACATTTGCCAATGGTGGCCGGAGCCGAACCCCGCTGACCTGGTTTGACACCCAAACAATGCCGTCCGTGTAACACGATGACGCCGCTGGCGACATGTTGCTAAGGCTCTAGCGCCAAACACAACAGTTAAAACCAGGTTTAAGCGCTAAGATTTGGCCTGTCATAAAAGCTAGCCGCAGAACAATTGGCGATAGTCAACAAGTTGGCCAACGTTACATGTTTTGTCAACTCCTAATTCCGTCGCACAGTATTTATTGGCTCTTACGAGTGTTGTTTTGGAAGGTTTTTAATTCCTAATAAAAGCTCCTGATTGATTGGCCTCGTATTTCGCAGAGCAACATTTTATAAATAAAGCTCGAGTGGGATTTTTGGCTCACACGTTGAAGATTAGAAAGCCGAGCAAGCCAAAGGTTTCGAGTCAAATCATTGTCCATGAAAATGAAAAACAAACTAATCATTCAACTTTGCATTACTATGAACACCTTATTGCAATTTTGATCAATAGCTACAGTAAATTCAAATTTACTTTGCTCGTAAACCGACTATTAGGATTTTTTAAACACCCTTTAATAAAAAAAAAAAAACAGAATTAAGTTAGCATTTTTTTACAGTAATTTAACACTACTAATAACAAGCGTAACTCGTAAAATAAAGTTTGACGATCGTGAAAATGTAGTCAGTGGACTTCATTATTGAAAATATGATTTAAAAAAAACTTGCACATACACACTACGGTACGGGAGAAATAATGCGGGTGTACAAAAAGAGGAACCCACCTCTTCACACACTTCCCGGGCGGCAGCCACGTTGGGTTCCTCCTCGGGTTCCATGCCTCCTCCTGGAACAATCCACTTATCGGGGTGTCTACTGCTGCTCACCAGGAGCACCTGCAAAAGCATCCCAAAATAAACAATAAAATAAACAATGCTCTTTGTCAATGCTTGCACGGATGCCACTTGTTTACACTATTCCGGGATTTTTTTCAGGACAAATTTTAGGAACATCATTTGAGTTGGATTTATTTCATAAGACTTTTTTTGGAAGGGAACTACACAGTCACCTCTAGAGCCAGACCTTGGTGATTGTTGGAATTTTTTGGTACAAAATTTTGCAGTGGAGGACTTATGTGATAGATTTTGTAAACCAAGGCGGCATCTGCGTATTAATAATGTCCCATTTTTTTAAAAATTGACAGTGGTGATGTGTTTTTTTTGTATTGTTTTCTGTCCAATACTACTTTCAGAGCGACTTATAAACGGTTTCAATTGGTTTTAGTGCACGATCATCTATGTATTAAGTAAACACACCCAAAAAACATTAACACTATGTTTTTGGGGTAAATTTCTCAGTGGTCGTTTTTTCCATCAGTACTTACCAGCTCTAGATATTAGCTGTCTCACGGGTTTTGGTACCGACGACGACACACGGCAGTAACCAAACACTAACAAAACAAACTACAGCGTGAGGACGTGCCTCATGAACGATGCTAAATGTCTCGCCTGGGCAAATATTGTCCAATTTATTCGTTTTTTTTTGTTTGTTAATGCAAACAGTTCATCATGACCCGTGTTGCCTATCGACCGAGACACCAACATCTGGGTACCGGTTAGCAGCGGTGACTGTTACCTTTTGTTGAATAAAGTGGACACGGTGAATAATCAGACAAAGTAGAAACGTAAAATAAATGCTAACAGCCATTTTGGTGAAAGCGAGTCACTGTTCATAACCACTTCGACGGACCGCTTCGTTTTCTGGGAAAGAGCCGGCCGGCGGAACCGTATTAGCATTAGCTGTTGTGGGGGAAAAACGCTAATAATGAAGAGGATTACATAACGCTAAGAAAAATAAAAGACACAGTTTCTCTATAACAATGACGCACTAACGTCAAATGGACCGTCTAAAACACGCCTGGGTGGTAAAGAAGTAGAAATAATAGCACAGTCCCGTGGACGAATATGTTCATTTACAGTTAATGCTAAGGCTAACGCAGCTAACACTAGTTAGCGCGGCCTAGCAATTTGGCCACATCCCCAAACTCACCTCCTCCTCCGACTCGGTCCTGAAGCACAAACAGGCGGCGCGTTTCTTGTAGCCGTCTCCGTCGTACGTCCGGGTCTGGTTGGACTTGAGCTTCATCATCGCGAGGGGGGTCGCACAGATGTTCAAAAAGCACGGCGAAGGCGACGCTTTTAGACGCAAAGTCCTCCTCGGGGGGCGAACCTCGGCGTTTTCACGTTAATAGAAATAACTTCTTCTCCGCTTCATTTTCACACAGCCCGGCGCATCCACGGCACGGTCGCCATTACAAGGAGCCACCTACGCCCACGACGTAATTTAACCTTTAATAGCGCCGAAGGCGTACGGAAGTTACGTGCAATGCGTTCGGGAATCGAGAGGCGGCTTGCAGGGGAAGCGCAACGCCGTGTGCCGACTAGCGTGACCCGGTGGAGGAAACCGACTCGTTGGCTTTCAATGCCCATGCCATTTATTTTGCTCCTGATTTTTTTTTACAGCAAAAGCCATTTTGGATACTATAAAGGCTATTTGAGCTACCTGTTCATTTATAATGAAAGTAGAGTGACGTGTCATTTTGAGTTAACAGTTTCAGCACCGCAGGTAAATGGACAGCGAAACTTTAAAATGATGGAATATGGATTTATTAAATCAGGCAGTTTCTAAATCCGATTTAATAACCTGCCTGTAATCCTATTTCGAACATAGAAATGTGTAAAAAGCAGTTTCCAAGCACAGTTACTGCTATCCACTTTAGCCATTTTGTACCTAGTTATTTGTGTGATTACTTATTCAATGTTGACTACAGTAATCCCTCGTATATCGCGGTTAATGTAGAGCAGACATGGCTGCGATAACCCAAAAATCGCGAAAAAGGGTCAGCCCTATTAAAATTTTTATTTTTTTATTTTTTACTTCACTGCCGAATCCTGGTAGCAAGAGTGTCTTCCGTTTACGAGTTTCAGCGTGGATTTTCACATTTTTATGAACTTAAATTTAAAAAAAAATATTAGCAGAAACAAATCGCAAAGTAGTGAACCAGTTTTTATAATTGTTAATTTTGTGTCACAAAACAGTTTGAACCGTGGTGTATTTACTTGTTACAGACACGGTTTGAAATGCAAACGAGTGTGTTAAAACACTAACATTGTTTACATTATGTGTCTAAATATGCATTAGTAATTAAAAGGATTCCAACACTGACAAAGTTCCAAATGGCGCGCTGCGCTAAAAGCTTGGCATCGAGAACGTTTTGTGTTTTGCTGTGTGTACGTGTGTGTGTACTTGTGAGTTATTAAGACCACTGCTGTTAAGAAACATTACAGAGTGCGGAAAATGAAAAATGTAATTAGAGCCAAGTGTTGCCCCCGGGCGGGTGCAGCAGTAAATATGCAAACGTAATTAAACTTCAGTGGTAAGAGAGTCAGCCGCCCAAGTCAAGTCGAAGGTTTTACTTGCTCTTATTTTTGTGTGTTGGGAAATTAGTGAGTTTTGCTGAGTACGTGAACGCAACTTTACAAATTCAGCCTCGATACGTTTTTGTGAGGTTGCAAATTCCGCTTAAAAAGGTGGAAGAGATTAAAAAAAGGTCTGGAATTATTAAAATAGGAGCCGTTTCTTGTTTTTTGTTTTAAGTAAAACTTTAATTTGGTAAGACTACAATCTAAAAAAAATTCTAAAGAACAACAACATCAATAACAACAAAAAATGACTAGTGACTTTTTACTTAGTGAAAGATTAAAGATATTTTTCAATGAAAGTACCTGAATGTTAATTTTTCAACATTCTAACATCTGTTTTTGTGGTTAAATTATTTTTTTACTTGAAGAAATGCAACTTTGTAAAAAAAAAATCTCAGGGTTAAAATACGAGTTAGTTTTGTCATTTTAATATTTATTACTATTTTTTTGTTACATTTCCTGTTCAGCGACAATGAGAATCTGAGTGTCTTTATACACTGAGCAGATAAACAAATAATGATAATTCCTAATTGATTTCCTCAAATGATTTAAATTGAATCATCCAAATTTTCCGTGTAAATCGACATCACATTCCAATTTGGACGTGCACTTTAGTCTAATGTTTACATTTCAGTCAATAAGAAATCATCAAAAATCTCCACATTGAAGTTCAAGCACGCGTAATAATAACCCATCCAATTATCTTTATGCATAATACAAAGATAGTTTCACAAGCATGCGCAAATGATTCCGGCACTTTTGTTTTTCATGGTTATTAATAATGAATACTAATATATAAAAAAGGAAAACATGAATATAATGGGGTCATACTGAAGAGGTTGTAATGGTGCTCTCAGTTTGACGATGCACAGTTGCCATGGCAACCGCACGAGGCATTCGTTCACCGACGACAGACAGTTTCGTCCAAGCGATTCCGTCCGCCAGGGGGCGACTATTTCCTTCAAAAGAACTGACACGAGTAGACATTTGCTGCCATTGACGGCTATAGACGTCCAATCCGTGTGAATTTAGAGGGCGGTTGGCCAATGGGAAAAATTCCCTCACAGTGTAGGAGGAGAAAATTGCTATTTATTGAAGGAGCTTCTTGTTTGCTAAAAGCATCGGAGGTGATCGTTTGTTTGTCAGCGGTGTCAAAACAAACCAAAAAAAAATCGGATCGGAGGACTGTCATTTTTTTTATGTTTGCCTTCCAGCCGCAAAGATTTGTCACATTTTGAAGGGAAAATGAGCGTTCCAAGTGGAAGTACTATTAGAATATGACTATTTAATGGCTTGCTATTATGTGGGAATTTCAATTATGTGTGAATAAATCTGTTTAATGTGTCACTCACTGAGAGTTGTTCTTCTCTAACAATTGTAATAACATTTTTGAAGGATCATTAAATAGTGATAGTTTAAGTGGAAAACATTTGTCTATATTTAGACCCGTGTTTTTTTTAATGACATTTTTTTCTCTGCTTTTTCAAATGAAATCATTTTTTGGGGGTTGTTTTTTGAATTAATTTTCTTCTTCGTTTTATAAATCAATTATTTTCTCTAGAGTTGTTTTAAAAAAATAATTTAATTTCTTCGTTTTTTAAATTAATTTACTTTTTGTGGTTGTTTTTGAATGAAATTCTTCATTTTTAAAATTAATTTGTTTTTTTGGGTTGTTTTTTCAAATAATTTTTTTCCTTCTTGGATTTTCAAATTATTTTTTTCAGGGGTTGTTTAAAAAAAAACAACTTTTAAAATAATTAATTAATTAATTAATTTTGAGAAAAGGACGAGGTTACCCTTCACCACCAAAGTACTGCAGCCTGATTCATATACACGAGGCTTTCTACCACCGCCAGGGGGCGCTCTCACCACGCAGTTTGCCTCCCACACCTGCCATTTAAATACTATGTATATGTATACATTCACCCCAACATACGCCACCAAGAATGATAAAATCACTAAAGGAGAAAGAAAACGACGAGCGGATTGGACGTAATGGCGCAGGATGGAAGCAGCACGTCGTCACTGACAGCTGCCCATCTGCCCAAAACAACAAATATCCTTTTTTTTTTGGTTTTTTTTTTCTCACGTGAATACACGATGTTCCCGAAATGAAATCCACCGTGCGCAGCCACCCACCCACCCACTCGAGATGGATCGTTTTAACGTCGGAGCACATTTCACATCCACACGCCGCTACTTAATTGCTTGTTTTTTACGACGTGGCGTGCCACAGAAGGATGCTGGGTAAAAAAAGGGAAAAAAAGTGATTGTACATCGTACAGTAAAACGAGAAAGATGGCCGATGCCGTGCAGCCGCAGCCAATTTTTCTTTACTGTTGGCTTGTAAAATCGGGGTCATGGCTTTGAATTTGGGAGAGTATTCAAGCCCCAAATGAGCATTTTTAATCCATAATATGGGTATTTTTGGCCTTGTCAGATGGCTTGGACGCCTGCCAGTTATAAACTATGTCAAATTCGTAATAAAGATGAAAACACGACTCCAGGGGCAATGGATTGGACGTGTTTCGCCGTCAATGGTACTCACTGATGACTCAATGTTTCATCTTCGGTTAAAAATCGTTTACTATTTACATTTCTTATGGATTTCCGTAGCAGTAGTACTTTGGCGATGGTCAATGAACTCATTTGTAGTGGTGGTAATCTGATGTCACTTCCTGTTGATTTTGGTCCATTTTCTAGTCCCTTCCTGTTGATTTCTGGGTATTTTTGGTCACTCTGTGTTGATTTTGGGTTACTTCCTGTTTTTTTTTGCTAAAAAAATTATGACCAATGACAGGTTAAATGGATTGTAAAAGTTTTAGTGGGTATTAGCGATTGCCTAAGGTTTTCTTAGTCATGTTTTTGTCAAATTTTGGACGAACTGTACATTCTTGGCCAAAAAATAGAACCTTGGTTTCCCTTGATTAAAAAAAAAAGATATATATTATATATATATTTTTTTGGTGCAAAAAGAAAAGGAGTAAAGAAAAATATCTGCAACTATTTCCCTGTGTTACGTGTGGGCTAAGGGGCGTGTCAAACAAAGGGACGGAGTCCTAATATCAAATGTAAACACTCGACCATAAGTTTGAAGTCGCTTTCTTATTGGAGGGAATGGCCAAGTGTCTCCAAACTTTTGAGAGCCCTAATAAAAAAAGCAGCGCCATTTATTTTATTTTATTTTTATTTTTTTCCCTCCACAAAATCACTTTGTTGGCGCTAAAGGACCCCTGACCTTGTCGTGTTCTATTCCAGAATAAAACCTTTTTTTGTCAGCCTGATTGAAATTATTGGAAAATCCTTCCATTTTGGCATGAGCGACGCGGAAAAATAAAAAAAAGGTTTCGGCGCCGTCAAGTCGACCCCGCAAGACGCCAGAACCTTTTGAACTGGGGAATTTACGTCGGGAATAATTCCCATTATGTAGCCGTGAAATGAGTGGTGTCTGGGGGCAGGCGATTACGCCCGTCGACGCCGAGCGGGATTTCCGACAGCGACCGGAATTAACGTGGATTTCCATTCCCCCCGCCCCGTGACCGATTGAAACGGGGAAGCCGAGCGAGCAGCCGGGATCGAGAGGCGTGAAAATGGCGTGTTCGCTGCATATGCTCCGGGAGAAAACATCCCATGAATATTCATTTTTGGGACGGGAGGTCTCCTCTCATTGGGCTTTTGCCCTCCAAGCTTTTGCTTTTGTAGCATTGAAGCTTTTGTGGCATCTTTAAATAAGGCCACAGTCACGGTAAAAGTGGAAGTGAAAATCACACTAGTGTAAAACGTCAACAGCTTCTAATAATGCTGCTGCAAATCCGTCCAACAAACAATCAATCCAATTAAAGAAGTGATTAGCTAGTTAACTACTTAACTGACAAACTGGCTAGCAAGCTAATTACCTAACGAAAAAACTGGCTAGCTAGGTAACTACCTAGCTAACAAACTGGCTAGCTAGCCAACTACACAAGTAACAAACTGGCTAGCTAGCTAACTACACAAGTAACAAACTGGCTATCTATCTAACTACATAACTAACAAATTGGCTAGCTAGCTAACTACATAACTAACAAACCAGATAGCTAGCTAACTACCTAACTAACAAAACTGGCTAGCTAGGTAACCACCTAGCCAACAAAGTGGATAGCTAGCTAACTATACAAGTAACCAACTGGCTAGCTAGCTAACTACATAACTAACAAATGGCTGGCTAGCTAGCAAGCTAACTACCAAACTAAAAAACTGGCTAGCAAACTAAACAATAAATAACAACCTAGCCACCTAGCTAAATACCTAACTAGCAAAGTGGCTAGCTAGCTAACTATCTTCTTCCTAACAAATTGCTAGCTAGCCAGCTAACTAACTAAAAACTGACAGTCTAGCTAAATATCTAACTAACTTGCTAGCTAGCCAACGAACAAGCTCGCTAGCCAAACAACTAATATATATGCTGTAAAAATTCTGGATTTCTGTCAAACAATTAAAAATAAAACGACACTAGTGTAAATCCAGTAACAGTTAACCAGGTTTAAATAAGGCTGTTGTAAATCTGTGAAAGATGCAAAGGGGTGAAATAAGGAACACAAATGTTGCTAAAATTGCAAAGGAAAAAGAAAAAAAGACTCCTCCGAATTCTATAAAATTTAATTAAATCACGCTACAGTAAATCCTGTAAGAGTTGAACAGGTGAAAATAAGGCCGCCGTAAATCCGCAAAAGCCGCCGAGCGGTGACGTGCCGTAAAAATTGCACAAGTGAAAAAATGCCTGCTTGTAAATTCAAAAAAAAAAAAAATCAATAAAGAAGAAAATGACGACAGCAAAAATCCAGTAAAAGTCGAACCGGTGAAAATAAATAAATCAGCGAAATACGCAAATTAACTGACATAAATGCTGTAAATTTTGCCCATTTAAAAAGTAAGCGCACAACTATTCAATTGCTGCCACCCTGCACGTTCAAACGGATTGGACGACATCAATTTATCTCATTAAAAAAAGACCTTCATCGTTATATTCTTACCACATCGCGGATCCACATATCGATGATTACTGCACCGTTGCATCGTGGGAAAATCGCCATCGGGACAATCGATGACACTTGAACTTTTTCTTTTTGCAATTCTTCTCCATACCTATAAAAAAATTAAAAAATGAAATGTGAATTTACAACAAATTTCCAAAGAAAGCGGCAAAAAAACCCAAATTTTTCAGTTTTTTGGCGCTCCTGCAAACTCCCGAGTTTTTCCTCCCACCGATTGGACTTGATATCTTCGTCACGCTTTACGCCGCACACCGCGCCGCGCCGCGCCCCCCTATGCCCCCCCCCTTTCACGCGCAGCATCCGCCGCTCGCCAACACACACTGGAGTCCCGCGGCGCGGGGTGATCGAGCACCAGACGCGTCTCCGGGATGGATGCAACAATTCCGCTGTCCCCTTAATTCACGGCGCTCTTCAAAATCCCCCCGCGAATAAGGAGCCAACGCCGTCACCCCCGAACGCGCGCGCTCATCTGCCATCGACACCTTCGTCTTCTTCGCTACCCGCGCGGAAAAGAAGCATCAATCCCGCGTGGGAACGTCCACCACGGAGGACGGTAAAAAACCCGGAGGGGAAGAAGAAGAAGAAGAAGAAAAAAAAACCCCAACCCCTCCCCAAGTTGCAGACTTTTCCCCAGTACTTCCCTCCTTGTGGATTTTCTCGTGGATTTTACCCGCACACCTACCCACTGAAGACCGCCGCGTGCGGGTCACTTTGCGGGTGAAAGGAGGAAGACCAACGCGGGTAAGCGCTGCAAACATGCGCCGTTTTACGAATATCACCACTAGGTGTTGATTTTTTTTTGGTTTGTTTGGGAATCAAATTAATGCGCCGTCGCGTTCGGTCGTGCGGGTTTTTGTCGTCGTCTGCGGCTGCCCGCGGCGTCAAACCCGCAGAAATGGACGAAAAGTGGTTGGATGAACGCAGCCGATGGTTTCGAGGTAGCAACTGGTGCGCTTCACATGCAGCTTTTGTGCAACCGGATCTCCGTCTTCGTTACAAATTGGACCCGAAACAAGTTGGAATGCGTCCCGAAAATGCGCGACGACGCGGGTGACGCTCTTCTTCTTCTTTTAAACTTTAATAAGCGGCATTTAAGTCGACGGCGGCGATTGACGGCGGTAGACGTCCGATCCGTTTTGACGGGGAAAACGCTGGATGACGAGCATTGGCGGTCACGTAAAGAAGCACAAAATAATTGAATTGTTAATTAAAAGACAGCAAGAGAAAATCCTATAAAATCTGCAAAGATTAAAATGAATCAACCATAAATTCTGTTCAAATTGCACATGCTAATATAACCATAAATTCCCTGAGATGGTTGCTGGTAAATAAAAAAAACGTCTACCATAAACGTTGACCTAATTCTCATAAAAATGAAATAATCGTGCGCTGCCAATGACGGCGACAGACGTCCAATCTGTTTAGACTTACTTTTGATCTGATTTATTTTTCAAAATATGTTTTCTAACCAATTCTCATATTTCTAGAGCCATAAAAAAGAACATGACTACTTTACATTGTTCACAAATATCTCAATATAAGACAGTGGTCCTTTTATTCATGCATGCATTCATCTTTCGAGCCGCCCCGCTTCACGAGGGTCACGGGGGTGCCGGAGCCGCCTACTGGAATTGGTTTCCAGCCAATCGCGGGGCAAAATGAGAGAAAACAAAATTCACACTCACACCCATACCTTGGGGCAATTTAGAGTGTCCAATCAGCCTAGCATGCATCCTGGAATACCGGGAGAAAAGCCACGCGGGGACCGAGAGAAACTCCACACAGAAGCCACTGGGGTTTAAACCACCGAACTCAGAACCCTGAGGCGGATGTGCTAACCACTCCACACTGGGGAGTGACAAGGGTTGTGGGGGTGGTGGAGCCTATCCCAGCTGACTCAGGGCATGAGTGGGTGGGCAGCCAATCGCTGGGCACAAGATGACAAACAAGCAATCACTCGTAGCTAGGGGCAATTTAGCATACAATTAGCCTAGCATGCATGTTTTTGGGATGGGGGAGAAAACCAGAGTACCCGGAGAAAAGCCAAGCCAGCTCGTGGAGAAAATGAAAACTCCCCACAGTAAGGAACGACCTAGGATTGAACCCTCGACCCCAGAAATGCGAGACGGACGCCCAAATTGAGCGTACAATTAGCCTAGCATGCATGTTTTTGGGATAAGGACGGAAACCAGAGTACGTGGAGAATACCCTCGCAAGCCAAGCTGGGGACAACATGCAAACTCCACACAGTGAGGACCCACCTGGGTTCAAACCCAGAACCCCAGAACTGTGAGACCCACACGCTAACCACTCCACCACCGGGCCGCCAACAAATGTTTCATTTCAGTGTTAAATTCTCTCCCATTACCGCCTACACTGACTGACTGTACTGGAATGGACGTCCGATCCGTTTGAACTGGGAAGATGGCAGCCAGTTTATTGGCTGCCATCTTCCCAGTTCAAACGGATCGGACGTCTACTAGCGCTAAAGTCATTGGATTTCAGAGCAGATGAGTGAGCGGGCGAGTGGACGGGGGACATTACACGCTCAATGCACCGTCAACAACAGAGCGGCGTTAATATGGCCTCGGCCTCTGGGCCAGGCGCCCCCCCGCGGCCTTTTTCGGCGGGGGCCCAAGATTAGCTTTGCGCCGCGCTAGTCTCACAGCTTCACTTGGACGGACGGAGGCAAGGTGCTACCAAATATGCCATTGTCTGCAATCCCACTCAACCAGCGGCGTAATTACCCCGAGGCTCTGACTCGGCAAAAAAATCCACAACTTAAAAAAATAAAAAAATAAAAAAAGAATTCCCTCTCTGGCGGACTGAGAGGAGATACGCTTGACGTCTCGGGTAGTTTGCCTTCGTCCCGCCGAGCCATATCCCGCCTCCTTTTTTTCCTCCACGCCTTATCTTCCGCTCCAAATGCAACGTCGGCGGGGGAGAAGCTAGCTAGCTCATGGTTAAAAACGACCATTTTGTGTCGCTAATTTGAGTCCGCGTGCCTGGCGGTTACAGAAATGGAGCCCAGTTTGGTTCTTCCTTTCAACCGGTGGACCAGTGGTTAGTGCGCCGGCCTCAGAGTTTTGGGGTCGAGGGTTCAATCCCAGGTGGCTCCTTCCTCTCTGTGTGGAATTTGCACGGTCACGTGGGTTTTCTCCGAGTATTCCGGTTTCCTCCCATATTCCCCAAAACATGCATGCTAGGCTAATTGTTTGCTAAATTGCCCATAGCTACAAGTGATTGGTTGTTTGTCGACGTGTGCCCGTAGTTAGCAGTTAGCTAGGATAGGCTTTAGCACCCCTGTTAAAAATTATATTAAAAACAAAAAAAATATAGAAATGAAGGCTTTAAAAAAGCAGAAAAATGGCTCGCCCTGTCAGTGCTAGATTTCTGTAAACTTGTCCGTACTGACTGTCGATCACCTAGCATTAATGCTAACCCAGTTAGCATGTTTCCGCCCATGGACGGGATTGCACGGCAGCCAACCACTTGAAAGTATCTTTTCAAGGCGTGACCCACGTTTTAATCTCTCATCCGCCACCATCTTAACCTGGATTTGCCGCTAAATAGCCACCGAAAGGAAAAGGTCGAAAAGAAGCGCCTGGAGTGTGACGCCTTCGCCAGATTCTTCCCTCCCAAAGAAAAACCACCCGCTAAATTATGCACGACAGCCAACACTTTTGCGATTGGACCAGCTTCTTCGGATTACCTCAACCGGATCGGCGGTCAAATTCTCGCTAGATTTGAGAATAGCGAGCGAGCGTTTGTTTGTGTATAAAAATGTGCGCGTTTCCCTTTTCTGCCGCCAGACACCATCTGCTCAGCGGGGAGCTTTTCCAAACAATTTCACTGCGGAAAAAAAAAAACTGAAAAAAAGGTGAATCAAACACATGGACGGCGGATAAACAGTGGGTTCTGGTGGTTGGCGTCCCTCAACGGCGCCATTCATCACCTACCAAAATAAATCCAACACTCTTATCGCTCCGTTATTTCGCACGCACATACGCTACAGTAGCTGCGATATGACAATATTAATAATAGAACATAATGGCGTGCGCGCGGAGGGTTGTACACAGCGAGCTTTGCCGTTGTTATTTTCACATTAAAGGGGAAAAAAATGGAAATTAGGGTTGTTCCTAGTGCTGGGTGAGGAAAAAAAAGGCTTCAATGCCTTTTCATATCATGACATAGATAGCACGTGGCTAGCTATAGGTAGCAATATGGCATGATATAGTACATTTCCAATTAGATATTCATTCATTGTCGGAATTGCTTATCCTCTGAATGTTTGGAGACAAGGAACGCGGGGGGTGCTGGAGATAAGCCCCGTTTACTAGAGGCAAGGGACAACCTGAATTGGGTAGCCAGCCAATCGCAGGGCACAAATCAACAAACAACCAATCACTCGTAGCTAGCAATTAGTGTAGCATGCATGTTTGTTGGGATGAGGGAGGAAACCAGAGTACCCAGAGAAAACCTACTAAGTAAGCACGGGGAGAACATGCAAACTCCACACAGTGAGAAGCCACCCGGGATCAAACCCACGACCCCAGAACTGAGAGGCCGACGCGCTATCCACTCGTCCGCAGAGCCACCTGAGATAGATAGCAATTATGATTGATCATGAAAACTACTCATTCATTTAATAAATAGCTTACGGGGTGCTGGAGCCTATCCCAGCTATCTATAGGCAGGGGGCACCCTGAATGGGTGGCCAGCCAATCGCAGCGCACAAGAAGACAAAGGACAACCTATCATAGCTAGGGCTAGGCAATTTAGCATACAATTAACCTAGCAAGCATGTTTTGGGGATGAGGGAGAAAACCACAGAAAACCCACATGGACAAACCTGAGAACAACATCCAAACGCCACAAAGTGAGGACCCACCTGGTATCGAACCCACGACCCCAGAACGGCGAGGCCGACGCGCTAATCACTCGTCCACCAGATCGCTCATTTTAAATGATACCATGAAAAATGATAGGATTTACCTTGAAAAAAAATGGCGGCACGGTGGCGTAGTGGTTTGCCCTCCGCCTCACGGTCCCGAGAACGTGCGTTCAATCCCCAGTGAATGAACCCAAACATTAGGAATACCACCCGATGTGTCTGTAAAAAGCCATAAATCATAAGCAATAATTGGAGTTTGAAGAAAGCCACAGGTAGAAATTGCCATCGGCGCGCACACACACCGTACAAAAGTGGCGTCGATTGTCGACTCGGAATTTCCTCCGCCTGATATTATGCGTCTGACATTTCATTAATGTTGAAATATTGTCTAACTATTATAGGTTTCCAGGTTATGAACAGAAGGGGGGGGGGGCTTTCACCACGGCGGGGAAGCGAGAAGACGAATGCGCGTCGCCTGAGTCACGGCGCTCTTCCTCGGGCGCCGTCCAGTGAAATGGAGTGTGAAATGAGTGCACTTAACATCCCCACCGTGGATTAGTATGCGCATTATCTTAGAGCCGGGCGGATGGCCGGGTTCCACGCCATCTTGCCCCCTCCCTCCGCCACCCCCTGCGAACGCGTCTCCCGCTTCCATTTGTTTCCGCCCGTGTCCACTTAAGGCTCCCGACACGCCTCGGGCCATTTGGCGCTCGACTTTCCGACGCACCTGAGCGTGAGCGTGAGCGCGAGCGTGGGGTGGAGTTGGCGGTCGTTGGCGAAGAGAGAGAGAGAGAGAGAGAGAGAGAGAGAGGTTCAAATGGAGTGGGTGGGCGTGGCTTGATTCCTTCGTGCTATCGATTACGCCACATTTTTAGTTGAATAATTTTAGCTAGCTAGGAACTTTTTATAGTGCGCTCCATTAAATACTATGAAAAAAAAAAAAAGTTGTTCAAATGAGCGACACCAGCCGTCCCAATTCAAATGGAGTGGGCGTGGCTTCAAGTTTGCGCTATCAATTTTTAGTTGAAGAATTTTAGCTAGAAACTTTTTATAGCGCACTCATTTAAATACTACAACAACAAAAAAATCAGGAATAATCAGCACCAGTCTTCCCAGTTCAAACAGTGCTAGTATTGTATTGTCCGGACTATAAGTCGCCCTTTATTTTCATAGTTTGCCTATATTAAAAATTAATACATATATTTTTTAATTTTTTTATTTGTAATTTTTACTTCAGGGCTGAGTTCTGTGGTAGCAAATGGAGGACAGGGGAGTGGCTTCCGCTTGTGAAATTCAGCGTGGAGTTTCACATTTTTATGAACTTACAAAAAAGAAACACAAAAAAAACGATGTAGTAGTGAAGCCGCAATAATCGAGGGATGACTGTACTCAGTCTATAGTTATCCCCAAAACTGTACATTTTTCATTAACAGGTGCCTATTTCGCCTGTTATAATCAATTGAACTATTTTTACTTTAAAGTATGTTTGTTCTTGTTTCTGATAAAAAAAATGGCTCTCCGTAAAATGCGACTTATATCACCACTTCTTTGTTGTGCGACTTATAGTCCGCAGAATACGGTACGTCATTGAGTATATACACACACACAACAACAAAGTGACTTTTTTTTTTAAATTTGCCAGAAAATAACCACTATTTTTGGAAGTAAGCAAGCATAAGGCATAAGAAGGACTATTTTTTTCTGTCTTTTTGACGCAGGGAGCTTTCAAAGGAGGTTTTCCGCTTTCCTTCCACATTTTGCGGAGACGAGCGAGACTCGTTAAAGCTGGAGTCGCCGGGCGCCATTGACGCCAAACCTCCGGTGACGCTCACGCAATTTGTTTTTGCCACGGCTGTTGAAAAGAAATCTTCCGTTAGACAGCTGCTTTGAAAGTGATGATGATTATTTTTTTCTTTTTTAAAAGCAGCACTAGCGAGCTGGAGGGACTAATAATAATCTCACACTTGTTCACTTCTTTGCACCTTTGCATGTGGGTGCAAATGGATGCAGCCAGAAGTGAACACACACCCGCACGCCCGCCCGCCCGCACGCGCTGGTGGGCGCACACACCCGCTTTCAACTTGATTCTAAATTCCAGTGTAGCTGGACGCCGCCGCCATTTCCAAAAATGCTTTTAAACACGACTTGGGATTTCAAGGGGTTTTCAAGGAGTTATGGTGACAAAGTGCGACTTGAGGTGAGGGCCAACGTCGCATATTTGGCTTTAAACACCCCACTCCATTATTTTTGCACAATAATTAAGAATTTATAGTTAACGCGGTGTTGAAGTGGTGCGCGCACCGGCCTCGCAGTACAGAGGTCGAGGGTTCAAGCCTAGGCGGGTCGTTTTTTATTTATTTATTGGTCTTATTTTACGAATAAATTGACAGCTATTTTGATTGTGAATTAATGAAATGAAATGGACCAAAAATGTTATATTTGAGTTATCAGTACGTCTCTATTTCAAATTTGATTGTGCGTTAATTAAAAAAGCAACCAAATGATTTTTCAATTTGTAAAATTCAATTACATGATTATAATACATTTAGAAACAAAAAGCAAAAAAGATGAGATATTCTTTTGATTTTTAAATTAAAAACCAAAACAAAGGAAATACAGAAGAGATTGATTGAGACATTAAAGATGTCAATATTTGAAATTATAAAACAAAATATTTCCTTTGAGAAGAACAATTTTCATTTTATTTTGGCTAGAAATGTCTAACATTTGTTTGAATGGACCACCCAACATGATATGGCGGGCCAGATACGGCCCCCGAGCCATGAGTTGGTGACCCTTTATTATTATTTTTTTTAATGTTAGACTTAACGTATCAAATTAGGGTCATGGTCTTTGAATCAACCACGAACTGCTCGACCAATCGCTGCCAGTCGTGACCATGGCCCATCGACGGGGTGCCGTTTCCGGCGCGACAAAGCGTCACGAAGCCGAGGAGAGGAGGCCAGCGCTCTCGGCTTCAATTTGCGGCTCCCTCTCGGGCGCCGCCGCCGCCGCCGCCGATATCGCAATCAGCACTTTAATTTGCAGGCACACCTGTTCATTTATTCACGCTCTATTCATAATTAACGCCAGACGCCGAGTTGACGGACGAATCGGAGACGCAGGCGGGGCAATCGACGCGTGTTTTTTGCCGCCCGCGGCGGAGCAAATAACATCAAGTCCACGTCGGGCCAAAATAACATCTCGCAAAATGTGGCGTTCTCTTCGTGTGGTTATTTTTTGGGTGGGGGGGGAGGAGGACATTTTATAGCAAGAAAGGAATTGTTTTGGGGCGTGATGAATGGATGCGCAAAATCAATTGGCGGGTAATTCTTTACCAGCTAACCATGGAGTTCTACGCTCTATTTTTAGCAAACAGTGCATTGTGGGATACCGAATCTGGAAATGTAGCATTTGGTGTTGTTTTTTTTTTTTTAAGTGCCGTAATTTTTAAAATAGGAGCGCTACCTGCTAAAAGATGAAAAAACATATACAAGTCGCATTTCGGGAATTTTTTTTCAAGTTGTCAACAACAACCAAAATCAAAGTAACGAGTAAATAAACAGGCCCCGCCCACATGAGATCTAATATGGCCGACCATGGATCAAGATATGAATTGGTTATGTCCAAAAGATTCCCGATCCCCAATTTAGCATGTTGAACTTCAACCAGCTAGCCTAGCCTAGAGTACCCAGAGCAAACCCACCACCGGGAATTGAACCCTCGAACTCAGAACTGCGAGGCGTGTCCCAATGAAATATTTATCCCAAATTTTGCAGACCAGTATCATAAAATTCCTTCGAAAAGCACACCGTGACCATTTTAGTTCGGAAGTGAAAGTCTCTGAGGTGGGCGTTTCCTCTCAAACACCAAAATATGAAAATCAAAATACTCTTCAAAGCGATCCGCTCGATCCGGGAGGGCCCGGCGTCAACATTTCAAACCGAGAGACCAAAGGGTGGCGGTAAAAACATGGTCTTTTTTCTGGCCCCCGGCCGGCGCAATCCAAATGTAAATGGAAAAGAAACGCTTATCACGCGCTATGAATTATCAGCACGCGCACACATGTCCCGTGGCTCTAATCCTCGCGTGGGTACCAATAAAAGCGGCGCCCGCCCCCCCCAGAACTAAATCTCCAATCTCCCCGCATGAAAGGCAAAAAGCCGATTGGGCCAATAGCCGCGGCAGCGAGCGCATCCACCTACGGGCGCCGTACGAAAAGCACGCGGCTCCTCAAAATGGCGTTGCCTCCGACGCCTATAGCGCCCCGCGCACATGTCCAAAACACACCCACCCGCGCTTCCACGCGGATCCCAAAAACGACGGGACGCGCTCGCCGCGGCGGGGGAGGGGTCGTCGTCGGCAGGGCCCGCCGTGGGTAGCCCCGCCCCCTCTCCCGGCGGCGGGATGACTGAAAAGTGAAAAGCTCCGTCCGTCTTCTCGGTGGTGAAAAGAGCATTTTCACAATCTATTTAACACCCGCGTGCCAAAGGCTGGCATTAGGCGCCGCTGACTCGCCGTCGCCTACGGCGCGCCGTTGCGATGCATTCGCCGCCGCCGCCGCCGTTCTCGTGGTCCGTGGGAAGATTTGTACGCCGCGTCGCCCCCGCCCGCCCGCCTCGACGCATTCCGGCCCACTGGGTCTTCACGCATTTGTCACATTGGCGGTGGGGGGAAAAAAAAGGCGTTCTCCCTGGCTGGCTGGGAATACGACGCCAAGATGGAAGTCCCGGGGAGTGATCGGACAAACGAGCGTCGACGGCTCGGGCACGAGGCCGCCCGCCGTGGTCTTTTTGGGTTAGGGGTCGGCCCCCCCCGACTTGGAAAAAAAAGACGAGTTGTGAAGATACAGTCATCCCTGGATTATGGCAGTTAATGTAGACCAGACATGGCTGCGATACACGAAAAACCACAAAGTAGGTTAGTTCTAGTAGAAAGCGGAGGAAAGGGGAGTGGCTAATGCTTGTGAGTTTCAGCGCATGGATAGATACGCCGTTCGTATGAAAAGGGACTGGAATGGACTGACATGATTGGTCGCTGACGTACCGGTCGGATATACCCATTCATTGCTTAAGAAAGCATGCTTGGACAAGTTGACTAATTCCTCCATTAAGCGATTAGTTTACCGTCAAAGTAACAAAGTGTAACGGATTGATTGACTTAGTAAGATCACAAAGTCATGTTACTAATGAACCAATGAATGACTAAATGAGAGATGGACTAGCAAAGCACAACCAATTGACAAGCTTACTAACCAAGAAATGGTGGAAGTCAATGCCTAATCAATTGACTAACTAACAAACCATATATATATATATATATTTATTTTTGCTGGCTAGGTGGACTAGTGATTCGTATATCAGCTTCGTAGTTCTAAGGTCGAGGGTTTGATCCCAGGTCCAGACCTTTCTCTGGGGAGTTTGCATGGCTTGCGTTGCTTTTTTCCGGGTTCTCCAGTTTCCTCCCACATTCCAAAAACATGCACGCTAGGCGAATTTAGCACTTGAAATCGCCCCTAGCTACGAAAGATTGATTGCTTGTCCTTGGTTTCTTTGTGCCCAATGATTGGCTGGTCCCCCGGCTGGCGCCCATAGTTAGCTGGGATAAGCTCCAGCACCCCCTGCATCCCTTGTGAGGATAAGCGATTCAGAAAATGACTTTAAAAAAAACGAAACTTTTTTAGAGATGATCGTCGTAATCCAACTGTTTCTCTTCGGTATCAGCAGATTTTCCAACCCGATTCAAAGTGCCGCTGGGATAGGCTCCAGCACCCCCTGCGAACCTATACATTTTTTTTTTCCGGATTCTGTCCTTGCCACCCTTTAAGTCTTCAGAGGAAAAAAAAGTTTGGACAGCCCCGGTCTGAATGATTTCTCCAAACACCCCCGCTTTATTAAAACAAGCTCCACCCCCTGGAACCCCCCGGGGTCCTAACGCCGCCTCTCCCTCCCTCCGTCAAAGTGAAATGTCAGGACGGAAAATTAGAGCTGACAAGTCGCCCCGAGGGAAACCAAGCGGTGTCAACCTGTTGCTAGCCACGCCATGATGAACAACTTTCATTAAAAGAGAAAGGGACGCCGGACGCCGGGACGCCGGACGTCCTCGGCTCCAATGTCACGGCGGCGGCGGCGGCGGCGACGGCAACCCTGGCGGCCCCGACCGGGCCAGACGCCAAATATGTCTGCGGCGACGCGCTCACCATGAATAATTTAGCGGCGCCGGGCAAAAGGTCCCCCTCGCCGCCGCCGGATACGCGGATCGTCGTCGCGGCCCGTCGACGATACGGATGCCGGTTGGCGCCGGCGTACGCTCGAGCTCGGAGGCTTTCGCTAATGCTATCAACGTGCGGCGGCCATTTTAATACTTGGGGACCCGAGAAAAAGAATCAATCACTCCTGGCTAGGGGCGATGCGATGCTAAGTGCTAAATTAGCCTAGCGTGCATGTTTTTGGAATGTGAGAGTAAAGTGGAGCACCCGGAGAAAAGCCACGCCATCTCAGGGAGAACACGCAAAGTCCACGCAGCGAGGACCCACCTGGGCTCGAACCCTCGACCCCAGGACCGAGAGGCCGGCACGTTAACCACGCTAACGGGCCGCCAGCGTCAATTTACATTCGCTCTTTTATCGAACCGCTCTAAATAAATAGACATTTTTCATCCAAAATATTGAGTTGATTTTCATTTTTGGTACAATAAAATATTTTTAAAAATATTAAAAAGACAAAAACGGAAAATTCTCAGTTTCCCACTGTGATTTTTTAAGGAAAATTCGTATTTCACATTATTGTATCCATCCTTTTCTGACTTTTGTTATTTTACAATGTTCTCATTTTCATTTTTAATATGCAGTATTTTTGTTGAATGACTTTTTTGCCTTAATGAATTTACTTGACTGTTCTTCAGTAGTGAAACATTTGACATTTAATGTACTTTATCGCCGTATTTGTCAAATTTCAATTTTTGGCGGGTGGCGTGGTGGCCCCGCCCCTATCGGCGCTCCATTTGCTTAGGGTTGCCTTGGCAACAAGAGCAACGGCTTTTCTTCTTATTAGGAACGTCAGCGCAGCCGCACTTGCATTCAAAGAACAAACGACAAAGCGGCGGCGCCTTTTCAAGCCGCATTTCACGTCTTTGAAGCTCGCAAATGACGTATTATTAATATGAGCGATCCATTTTTTTTAAAAAAGTCGGGCGTCGTTGAATCCAAGTTGGATTATCTTATAACCCTCAAATACGACACGCATTGGCTGCCTTTGTAAAAGATGAAAAACTCGTCACACCTAAAATAACAATAACAGCGCCAGTACCGTACTTTCCGGACTATAAGTCGCACTTTTTTCCTAGTTTGGTTGGGCCCGCGACTAATACTCAAGTGCCAATGATGTATTTTTTTCCCTCTCTGACCGCCGACAGACTGGTGATGTTGATGGCTAGCTGAAAAACGGTTATGCTAACAGATGTCATTTACCCCGTTGTTCTCCATTTTACTGTTTTAACATATTTTTATTCTTGGTCTTGAATCAAATAATCATTCATTTTGTATTCGTGCTGCGACTTATACTCAGATGCAATTTCTAATCATACAAATACGGTACATTTTATTTAGCCTATAAGTGTAATTACCGTATTTTCTGGACTATAAGTCACACTTTTTTCTTAGTTTGGCTAGGCTTGCAATTTGTGTTTTTTTCACATTATGACTACTGGACGGCCTGTTATGTTTTTATAGGCTTTTGTTATCTGAAAAACGGTTATGCTAACAGATGTCATTTGGCGCGTTGTGCTCCATTTTCCTGTTCTTACATATTTTTGTTCGTGGTTTTGGATCCAATCATATTCATTTTGTATTCTTTGCATGGTGCGACTTAAGTGCAATTTATTATCAGAAAAACATGCTAAATCGAATTTAGCCTCATTTAAGAGAGCGCTAATCGGATATTTTTTTAGTGTCAAAATGCGACTTTAATCCGAACTCTGAGTAAATTTTGCAAAGTAGCCAACGTGATACATCGTTATGAATCGCGTACATTTTTAACCGTTGCACATTGTTACGGAAAAGAGATTTAATAGCCAACATAAAAATCCACTTTAAGATGCTTATACGAAGATTGACAAATGGGAGCGATTGATCAACGGCCGGATATCCCACGTCCTTTGAAAGCACCGGAGAAATAATCCCGCCCGCCTCCCGTCATCAAAAGATCGGCAGATGGAAAAACGGCCAAACATTTCTATTGATCACCACGCGGGAGAGACGGCGCCTCCATTAGCGCGCCGCGGAAGCAAACGCCGGGAAGCAAACGCCGGGAAGCACGCAAACGTCAAAAATCTATGGGCCGGTCGTTAGCGGCCTAACGAGCGAGATGGAAGCCCGAGAGTTTTGCCCAAGCTTTGAAACTTGGAAGAGATTCCGTAAGTGGCTCTAAGCGGGACGCGGGACGACCGCGCACGTCTTCCCTTTTTGACGACAGACAGCGGCATCCACGCTGCGTTCGATGACATTGATTTTCTCCGGCACCCCCCGCCGCGCCGCGCCGCTCTTCCTTTCTTCCTGCGCCGGCTTGTTTTCCGAGCGCCGCCGCCGCGGGAGTAAAACAAGCGGAACTCCCGGAACGATCTTATCGGATCGGTCGTCGGGAGTGAAAATGCGCTGAAAAAAAAAACTAAAACTGAAGAGGCGTCGTCGATTGTTTGTAAACGAAGCGATTTTCCCGAGATTAACCACGGCGACGGGCTTTTTTGACCTGCGGCGCGTTAAGAGCAAGATGCTAACGCTAATGCTAAGACGCGAAAGGCTCCGTGGGGACTTGTCAACGAGAACAATCCGAAAAAAGAAAAAGCAATTCTTGTGAGAAATGCATCATGGGAGGAAATTCTGTCATTTGGGGAGAAAATGGGACATGGGGGACGGCGCTCATGGGAACTTTCAATCAAAAGCCACGCCAGGGGCTCCTCATTTGGAGCAACGGGGGCGGGAACCTCGCGAGAGTACCCGCATAGCATAGCATTTGCCGTACAAGGAAATTAACGATGCACGCGGCGGCGGGAAATTGTTCTACGGAATCGTACCTTTGCTTATTTTCTGTAGCGCTTCGACTTACGCGGGTCGCGTTGACCTCCAAAGAGGAAGCAAAAAAGTCAGCAGTAAATACAACTCACCAGGAAGTGGAGTCGGTCGGCTTGAACTTCTTTTTGCCAACTTCATCTTAGTTGCTGTACATCAAGGGTGTCCAAGGTGTGGGGCGGGGGCCAGAAATGGCCCGCCACGTCACTTTGCGTGGCCCACCAAAGTAAAAGGTGTCTCTGTTTTATGAGGAAATTAAAATGGAGATTAGAGTGGTGTCAAAAAAATATTGATTGTTGAAAAAACATTTTTCAAAATCCTAAATATTTCATTTGTTTTCATTTTTGTTAAAAAAATATAATTCTGTTTTCCACTTTTATTTTTAAAGTGGATACATTCTAAATATATTTGTAAAATATTTTGCCCCACTTTTTGTAAGGAAAAACATGTTTTAATCCAATTTTCTTTTAAAATAAGGTGGACTATTTTCCATTTTTTACCCAAATTTCCACCACTTAACGACAAGCAGGTAAAAAAAGCTGAAAGTTATCTGGGCTTTTCCGGTTTGCTCCCACACGCGGGCCGCTCCGATTAATTGCCCCGCAATTAAGCGGCAAGCGGCCTCGGCTGGGATAATTATCCGTTTGCCGTGACCCCGCCGAGGACAAAAATGGCCGAACGCCGTCGGCGTGCGAAACCGAATGCTTGCTCTCGCCAAGAATCCATAAACGGCTTCCAAAATTGTCACTTTAAAAAATGGACTGTAATGGCTAAATCGCTTCAAATAAAAATTGGCGGTCGATTTTTTTCCCCCAGACGTGACGGCCCGGGCGGGGCTTTTCTCCGGGGAGGACGGGACGCCACGGGGTGGGGCGGGGCTTGTCTCGGACAGAAGCAGAAGGCTTTCATCTTGACAGGCGGGCAGGTGGAGCTCAGCAGATACAGTAAATCAATGGCGGCGTCTGAGAGGTAGCGAGCGGCCTCTCGCATCGACCGTCCGGCTGCCCCGACGCTCGGGATTGGCCGGCGCGTACCCAGCTAATTACGGTCGCTCCCCTAATCGGGGTGGACTTCTCGAAAGAGCCGAAGGACGGTCAATTCCGATTTCCAGGCAGGGCTTGAAATCCTGACTGCGTTACGCTAAGTCGGGGTTCGAACCCGGATTTCGAAGCTTAGCCAGGTTTAAACCCGTAAGCGTCCAAACATGCTTCTGCTGTGAATTTCAAGGAGATGACGACGATCCAATCCAAGCATTTTCAACACGGTTTATCCTCGTCAGGCCCACGGGGGTGCTGGAGCCTATCCCTACTAATTCCAGACTCTTCACACTGCCCTGTCATACATAGCCTTATCTGACATATCTTTGGTTTTATTAATCTGTTGGTTACTAGCGTGTTAACGGTCGTTGGAACAAGATCGCATTGCTACTTACAGCTAGGTAGCAGAAAAATGGAATCGTGTATTATTTTCATTCGAAAATATGGAAGAATATGTGCTACTGCGATCCTGGCGAAAATAGAATGTAAAATAAATGTGAAAAAATATATAAATAAATTACGAAATAAATACATAAATAAAATAAATAGAAATATGAATAAAACTTTAAAAATATAAATGAAGAAAATGAATAAAAAATAAAATAAATAGAAATAGAAAGGAAGAAAATTAAAAAAATATAAATGAAGAAAATGAATAAAAATAAAATAAATAGAAATATGAATAAAACTTTAAAAATATAAATGAAGAAAATGAATAAAAAATAAAATAAATAGAAAGGAATAAAATTTAAAAAATATAAGTTAGGAAAATGAATACACAAAATAAATAGAAATATGAATAACATTTTAAAAATATAAATTAAAAAAATAAACCAAAAATAATTATGTCTTTTTTTAAAAGACAAAACAATAGAAACAAGCCCTAAAAGAGTTGACAAAACTTCTATGAAAACCTTTTGAATGATGACAATTTTCCACACGGCTTTTCCTCACCTGCAAGCGATGATAGGTCGCCCAACATTTGCTGGTGCTTTTCTCTCCCAAACGGGATCACTTTGTTCAGACGTATGGTCTTTCCCTCCATTATAGGAAGCACGTAGGCATAAAGTCAGGTGAGCGGAAAGCCATTTTGAATCCGTTGCGTAAAGCTCCTTCCTTCCTCGATTCCTTCCTTCTTTCTTTCCATCCAGGAGAAGCCAGACAGCATCTCACATTTCAGTCCATTTATCTCCCAGCGATCGTTGTCCTCCATTAGGTAGGCCTGCCTGCCTGCCTGCCAGCCTGCCTGCGTGGAAAAGCTTCTGGCCGACAGGAAGCTAAATAAAATCAGTCATAAGATGAGTTCGTTCGGCCACGTGAATTAATCATGATTTCAACGTATACTTCAACATATTAAAAATGGAATATGGCTGAAGAAAAAAAACATCTACCCGAGGTTGGAATGAGTGCTAATAGTGGAGAAAAGTGATCATATACTGTGGCACATCTACTTACTAAATGAATTGGTTGCACAACTTGGATTTTTCGTAAATGGAGAAGTACTTTATATGTAAATTCTCTCATTTGTTCCACTGCGCTCCAAAAAACGACAAACTAAATACAGTGGTACCTCGTCATACGACCGTTCGTCATACGGAATGCTCGTCTTACGGGGGAAATTTCGATCGAATAATTCGCCCGTGATGCGGTCAAAGTTTCGTGATGCGACCAAGCCAGGTTGCCATGGCATTTTTTTTGGCATATCTTTCGTGTATAACAATATTTACGAGCACCGGATGAGCTATTCAGACCAGGAAACGCACAACGCGCATGCGCGGTGAAAAGAGGGCTTTCTGGGTAATGAAGTATACTCGTGCTCGCAAAAGTATCCCCGGTAGCAACTCTATCATAGGCGCCGTTCGATGGGACGCGAACACAGATGCTACAAGCTAAAAGGAGCCGCTAGCCAGCGCCCTGAAGCTCACATGAGCAGCGGGGCGATCGCTGATAAAAGACTCTGCTCGTTGGCTGCTCATAAGAACATCGGGGGCACTGGCTCGCAACAGCATCCCCGGTAGCAACTCTATCATAGTCGCCGTTCGAGGGGATGCAAACACAGATGCTACAAGCTAAAAGGAGCCGCTAGCCAGCTCCCATGAGCAGCGGGGCGATCGCTGATAAGACTGCTTGCTGCTCGTTGGCAAGTGGTCGTGCGTTCTCCGATTGTGAGGACATTTGTGTGCATCATTTTCGGAATATTTTGAAGGGAATAGTACGACAGCAAACAGCCCATCGATAGCGAACGTGAGGGTGGAGTGTTTTTTCTGTTTACGAGTGCGTTGTGTGGAGGAAAAAAAAAAACGAAGCCCCTCTCCCCTCGGCGAAATCCGGCCAATTTTAGTTAGATTAAACACTTTATTTCTATTAAACCACTCGTTATTTATTACTTTGTCAATATATGGCGAATTATAAGAAATAAAACATTTTTTTTCAATCCAATATCCTGTTTCTGGTGTTTTTTTCAGAGAGTTGGAACGAATTAAATTGTTTCCCATTCATTTCAATGGGAAACTTTACCTCGAGTTACGAGTAACTTGTCATACGAGCTCAGTCCCGGAACGGATTAAGCTCGTATCTCGAGGTACCACTGTACACTCTTTAGCGTCCCACTTTTCTGTATGATCGATAGTCATTCATTTTCTGAACCACTTATCCTCACACGGGTTGCGAGGGGTGCTGGAGCCTATCCTAGCCGACTTCAGGCACGAGACGGGAGAAACCATGAACGGGTGGGTGGGTGATCAGCCAATCACAACAAGGAGACAAACAACCAATCACTCTCATATCGAGGGGCAATTTAGCATACAGGTTTTTGGAATGTGGGAGGAAACCTGGAAAAAACCCACGCATGCCCGGGATTCGAACACAGGACCAAAAGCCTGTGAGGCCGAAGCACTAACCAGTCACCCAGCAACATAGTGCCCATAAAGTGTGGGAAACACAAAAACAAATGCAGCCAATGGGAGGCCAGCGGGAGATTGTCAAGCAGGACGGGACGCTACCGATACAATTTCAAAATAAAACAACAGATGCAGAAAACGTATCTTGCTAACTGGAATCTTTTCTTTGTATATTGGAACAGTCATCGATAATATCAAAAGGTTTCGTAACCTGAAAAAAATGTGTAAGTAGAGGTACCACTGTAAAAAAAATGGAGGAGGTAGGAACGGCACCCCGGTGGCTCGCCCACGTTGCCCTTAGCAAAAAGCGACCCCGATCCGTTGAATCGAATCAGATAGAAAGATGATTTCAAGTGTAAGTGTGATGACAGCGCGTCGTGCGGCCATGTTTGCTGTGACACGGCGTCACTGAAAAGTGGCTCGGCGGCGGAAACGGGACGGCCAACCCCCCCCCCCCCCCCCGTTTGTTGTCTTTTTGCATTAGGCGGAATAAAAAGACGGCGCCGTTTGTTTGGGACGAGCAGCTGGCCACGCCGGCTGTCGCCGTGACTTTGCGCGGGCCTGGTGGCGAGCGGCGAGCGGCGAGCTCTGTCTAAATTATGCAAATTCCACGGGAGCAAATGGGCGCGTGGGGGATTTTTCCAAATGGATGTTTTTGCTCCGCTGGAAATAAACATCGGTCGGTGTAAGGCGACATTCTTCTCTTCAGGGTGGGTGGGGGATGGCTTTTGGATGAATTATAATGTTGATAGTTGGCTTGAAAGCAGAGCGAATGGGAGGTTATTTGATGCTCTTGGACAAATTGGACCAATTGTGCAAAGCATTTGTCAGCTTCTTCTTGTAATCCAAAAACGTGGCCATTACATGACATGTCCTGAAGCAGGAACAAAACATATTAGCGACAGAAACTAGCCGTCTCAAACAATTGCGGCCCAAAACACAGTACTTTCCAGTCAAATACTTCGTATCTTAGGCGACGTGTGGCCACTAGAGGGCGGAAATCTACGATTTTATTTCATTCTATCATACGCGTACTCAATTTCAATGTTCTCAAATCTGATCTGGGTATTTTTTCATATGTGGATTTATATTGGATTTAAATCCACATATGAAAAAAAACACTTTTTAGCTTTGCTATCAACACAAAAAACATTCTAAGCTATCGCTTTGCTACTTATGTGCCGAGCAATACTTATTGCTAACTCATTTTAGCTAACTACTTGACAATCGTCGCTGGAAAGTGTCATTAGCCTGAGCTGTGCTACAGAACAAGCTAGCAAAGCTCAGGCTAATGACACTTTCCAGCGACGAATGTCAAGTATTTAGCTAAAATTAGTTAGCAATAAGTGTTGCTCGGCACATAAGTAGCAATGCGATAGCTTAGAATGTTTTTTGTGTTGATAGCAAAGCAAAATCCCAAAAGGTAAAACTGCAGCGAAAAGTGAAGGTAGCTTTCAAGCTAACTGTTTGTGTGCCCTTGTTTTGTTTAATGGATCACATTCAGAACAAGCTAGCACAGCTCAGGCTAATGACACTTTCCAGCTACGAATGTCATGTAGTTAGCTAAAATTAGTTAGCAATAAGTGTTGCTCGGCACATAAGTAGCAATGCGATAGCTTAGAATGTTTTTTTTAGCGTTGATAGCAAAGCAAAAAAGTTTATCGGAGAAAACGACATTCTGCTTTTTTCTCCGCTAAATCCTCTCGATAGACATACGAAAAGTGCCCTTGAACATCGCATTGGCGGGCGGGCGGGCGTCGCTTATCTCCCGCCCCCCCGCGGCGAGCCAGTCGTTTATCTGCTTCCAGAACACAAACCGTCTCGACTTTCACCGTCTCGCAAATGTCAAAAACCAAAAGACGCCACACGGCGACAGGTGTGTGGGCGACGACGGCGAACGATACGCGCGCGCCCGGGTGAAAAAAAACCCGCTTATATATCAAAGCGCGGAGGGAATTTTACACAAAATACTGCAAGTTGTCGGAAATTTGTGGCGGGAGAGAGATGTCAGCTCGCGACTTTTGCACTTATTCGCCTGGAGGGTAAAGAATTGTTTTTAAAAAAAGCCGCCGTGAGATTCCCGCACCCGCGTGAAAGCCGTTCTCACGATATCAATCACGGGAGAGGCTGACATTTTCAAACGGGGAAGCGACTGAAACGCATCTCGCCGACTCGACGTGAGAAATGCACTCCGTTACCGCCGATTTCTGGAGACGGGATACGCGACGACGGCGGCGACGACGACGCTGAAGATGATGGAAAAGAGACAAATAGAAGGCAAAAATTGTTGATTCGGAGGATCTGACGACGACAAGATGTGTTCAGGAGAAGAAAAGCACGTTGAAATGTGAAAATAATTTCATACATCAGTCGTCGTAAGCGATGCGAAAGATAGCTTGAGGTTTTTTTGACATCCAATCTTGTTCAGCCTTCTTATTTTGTTGACTGCAGCATTTCAAAGTCAAATGAATCAATAAAATGGACTCTCTGACACATTCAGGGGTCTCCAACTTGACCAACCCAAAAAGGCGAATCAAAACAAATACGGTCAAATATCAGAGTTAAAACTATTTTTACAATGTCAAAAATATTGAGAAAGTCTCAAAAGTGGATTCCGCTGAATATTATGAATGATATGCAAAAATCCTTATGCCATTTTCCATGAAAGCAATGACAGCTTGATAACAATAAATGTGATTTTGATGAATAGTGAGGATTCATTTCCTGACAGCGATAGGATTGTGAGCATCTTAGCACGTCTTTTTTGTCCTATTTCCGCCCCAAAAAGACCACAAAAACAGTGTCAGTCTCGCATCGGCCGGGGTTCATGGAACGCAGTCGCCGCTTAACGGGAGGGCGGTCGGAGCCGTGAGGGCTTTCGAGGGAAGCAATCTCCACGCCGGCGCCCGCCTGCTTTCGGTTAGAGGAGGCGAGGGTCGGCGAGCGGCCGAGATTCATTGAGCGCGCAGGGGAAGTGACAAGGTCTGGCGGGTACGCCCGCCGTGTGGGCGCGAGTCATTTCTCACGGGTGATTGACTCCAGGTGCCCTTTAACCGCCAATGGCCGGTGTCACAGACAAGTGGATGAAGAAGAACAATTGGGGATAGGAGGGGAAAAGTCTGTGTAGCGACACTAGATAAGAAACATTCAGGTTACAAAACATCTTTGTCCCAGAATTGGAAATAATCAGGTTACAAAATCCCTCTGTCCCAGGATACAAAATGCTTCTGTTCCAGGATACAAAATATTCAGGTTACAAAACCCTTGGAAAATAGACTGAACCCATGGATCAAACACAATTTAACAGCTTTGCTAACGGATTGCTATCGGATAGCCAACATTGTAGTTCGGGCAGCAGGCAGCGTCAGACTAGTTACGTGACGATGTCACGCTAGGGCCTAGCCTAACATACGCCAGCGGCTAGCATAACATAGGTACGCTAATGGCTAGCATAACATACGCTAGCTTCTAGCATAACATAGGTACGCTAGCGGCTAGCATAACATACGCCAGCGGATAGCATAACATACGCCAGCGGATAGCATAACATAGGTACGCTAGCTGCTAGCATAACATACGTTAGCAGATAAAATAACATAGGTACGCTAGCAGATAGCATAACATAGGTACGCTAGAGGCTAGCATAACATACGCTAGCCTAGTGTCATCCTAGTGCCTTATCGGACGAAGCGTCCAATGTGTCTAGATATGTACAAGGTATCACAGACTTTTGGTGAGCTGCACAAAAAAGAAGTAGCGGACCCGGTCTGGCCCCCCCGGTCGCCATTTTGACACAGTATGGTACGTCTACTGTGATCATGACGCACACCCACACTATTTGGGAACGCTTTACCGCATTGCCAGGCATGGGTGGCGATTGTCGTGGTATGACAGACAACCCGAGCCAAGCCAGAACATTCAGAAACGGCGTCGACGTTTTCGCTCCACAACGTAGGCTTTTTTTGACAAGGCCGACAGGTGAGACGCCAACACGTGGGACGCGGCCGTCAACCTTGAGAAAAAGCGCCGTCTGAATTCAAAAGGCGTCATCGCCGGAGATACAAGGTTACCTTTCAAAGAAAAGACATAACACGCAATGAAAATCCAAACAAATCCTTCCGCCAGAACTCACCGCCGCCGCCTTCTTCTTTTTCTTTTTTTTCATCTGGCAGGAAATCTCCGCCAAGCCCCGCGGAGGCGTGCGGGCCCGAGGGCGCCGACACCGGGCTAAATCCCCGACCGGGAGGGTGGGGCGGGGGACGCCGGAGACAAAGACTCGCCGACGCCTGGGAGATTCTCCGGAGGCTCCGCCTTTTGAGTCCGGATCTCCGTAGACGCGACCGTTTGGACGATGGGTCGGCGGACGGCGCCACCGCTGAAGAGCCGAGCTCACGTGGGACTTTAGGCGGGGGACATGAGAGGAAGCCGTTCTCGCTCGGAAAGCAATTAACCGGCGACGCCCGCTTCCATTTTCTTGATTAGGATCATGTTTCCCACGGCGCCCGGCGGCGGCCGCCAGCGCCGCGGCGTGCTTCTCCTCCTGCTCCCGCTCCTGCTGGACCGCTCCCCGGAGGCGGCTTCGGCGGCCAAGGCCAAAGGCCCCGGTCACAACCACCTGAACTCCATCCGCATCGACGGGGATATCTCCCTGGGGGGCCTGTTTCCCGTCCACGCCAGGGGCCACGAGGGCAAGCCCTGCGGCGAGCTGAAGAAGGAGAAGGGGATCCACCGGCTGGAGGCCATGCTCTTCGCCCTGGACCGCATCAACAACGACCACAACCTGCTGCCCAACATCACCCTGGGGGCCAGGATCCTGGACACGTGCTCCCGGGACACGCACGCCTTGGAGCAGTCGCTGACCTTCGTGCAGGCCCTGATCGAGAAGGACGGCACCGACGTCAAGTGCCTGGGCGGCGGGGCGCCCATCGTCACCAAACCCGAAAGGGTGGTGGGCGTCATCGGGGCTTCGTCCAGCTCCGTTTCCATCATGGTGGCCAACATACTCAGGCTCTTCAAGGTCAGTTCGGCTTCCGCCGCCGCCGTTTGCCGAAGCGTCGCCATTGTCGGGCAACCAAGGGAGGCCTTTTGCACGGCCGTACCTCAAAGTAGGTTTTCAGCAGAATATGTTTTGCTCACTCGTTTACATTCCATTGAATTAGCACAATTCCTTCCACAAAATGGAATACTAGCCACAATAAATCTGTTAAAAATGATCAAAATATGAGCAGAGAGGCGTTTTACAATACAGCTACTTGCAAAATGAATCAAGTTTTCTCGTAACTTAGATTAGTACAAACCCTTTAAAAGCATAAAAGTATGACCAGTGACAAAACAGCGGTACCTCTACTTGCAAAACGAAGTTTTTTCCTTGCTTAGATTTGAATATTTTACATTGAATTAGCAGATAAAAGTATGACCAGGAATTTTACAATACAGCGGTAAAGTATGTTTTTTTGTAACTTAGGTTTGAGTATTTTCCATTGAATTAGCAGAAATCGCTCCACATACTAGCCACTATAAACACTTTAAAAATGATAAAATGATGACTAGCGAGGCATTTTACAATACAGCGGTACCTCTACTTGCAAAAGTACGTTTTTTCATAGCTTAGATTTGAATATTTTCCATTGAATTAGCACAATTCGTTCCACAATCTTTAATACTAGCACTATATAAACATGATAAAAGTATACCAATTTTGCATGCAAATGTATGTATGCATATTGTCCTTTGTCTCCTTGTGTGCGCCCTGATTGGCTGGCTAACGATTCAGGGTTAGCATCGGAATACGAATGAATGAATGAATGATGAAAAGAGCTTCGATTTTTGTTTCTTTGTTTATGAGTTATTCTTCAAAATTTTGTAGAATGATTTCCCATGTAGCCATCATTTCTTTACGGCCGTATCGTAAAGTAGCGAGAAAGTAGCTCTTTTGTTCGATATTCGAGGCACGGGAAAGGTGAAGCAAATTAAAACAAGCTAGCGCTAGCGAAACGTGGAGGCTAGCACTTTGTTTTGGCCGTGCTTTGCTCCATCTGGAATGGGGTGTTCCCAATTGGTACAATGAAATCTCATCACTGTTCGGAGTCATTTGCGCGGCCTCGTGTCAGAATGATTAGTTTTCCGCCGCCTGGTGTCTTGAATTTGATGGAATCGAGGCTATGGAGGTGCTAAAATGCGCTAGCTATTGTTGCGCTAATTGCTCATGTTCGAGAGAAATAGACTTGAATTTCTACATGATTTCCAAACCACGCTTGGGAGTGAAATTATTCATTTAAATTCAAAGTATTCGGAACATTTGGTGCCCACAACTAAAATATTTGGTCGGGAAGGGACAGAGTGTTCTTTAGCATTTTCTTAAAAATAAAATTGTTATTTCATATAGATTTCTTTATGAATCAGAGATTCAATGCAAAGAAAACAGAATTTGTGCACGTTCTAATCAAATATACATTTAATACGCATCGTACGTCACTTTGCTCGACCAAAAATTAGACAAAAAATAAATTATAAATATTGTTTTCGGGTCACTTTGCCCCACAAAAAAACCCTAAAGTGGACATTTAAAAAAAACAATATTTTCCCTTTTGCTTAGTATGCTGACCAGCAAAAAAAAAAAACATTTTGTTCACCCCAGAATTGCTTGTAAATGTAATAAAGAACTGTTCTTTTATTCTCAACAGCTTGTTATGTGATTAAAAGTCCAATTAATTTCCAGTGTAAACAACAGCGAACAGCTGCAATTTAATTAGCCCTCGAAAAAAAAGGCAAACAAGAGTTAAAAGGTTGTACAATAACCCAAAAGAAATACATATTTTGCGGCGCTTTGCCGGCCTTCTTCTCCTTATTACGACGACTGGATATCTATGGGGCTTGTGTGATTTTCCCGCGCGGGTGACCCATTTGTGTGGAAAAGATATGTTGTGACAACACCGCGGGCCACGAGACGGCCGGACGGACAAACAACTGGAAGAACATGTGACACGTATACGTTGTGTTTACGCTTCTCTGGGACCTTCGGGGATTTCGCTCGCACGCAAATTTCCTTCGGGTTGAAATTCCGCCGCAAAAACAAACAAATGTTACGTACGTGATGTCATCCTTTTTACTTCAAAAATATGTCATTGGTCAGCCCGGTGGAGCCAGTGGTTTAACGCGTTGGCCTCACGGCATGTTCACCCCGGACCTGCGTGGGTTTTCTCCGGGTACTCCAGTTTCCTCCCACATTCCAAAAAAACAGACAGGCTGATTGGACACTAAGTTGCCCCTAGCAACGAGAGTGATTGGGTCATTAGTCTCCTTGTGCCATGTGATTGGCTGGCCACCCGTTCAGCGTGTCCCCCGCAATCAGCTGGGATAGGCTCCAGCACCCCCTGCGCCTCTAGTGAGGATAAAGTGGTTCAGAAAATGAATGAATGAAACATGTATTGCTATTTTTACCTCAATAAGTGATTTGTCAAGAATTAGGCCATTTCATGTAATAAAATCGTATCTTCACAACAAAAAGGGGGCGCTCTTACAAGGAATGTTGTCATTATATAGTGATTGTAAGGAAAATGTAATATTACAAGAAAAATGATGAAATATGTGACCTACCAGTTTAGTGTGTGGTCTGCCTTTCGCCCGAAGATAGGACACGCCAATGCTTTGGACCATTCGGGTTCACATTCCTAAAAAAAATACAAATAAAATATATATGTATATATATATATATAACAGGAAAAACAGCCATTTAAATTTCTTGACAGTTTTCTTAATAAGAGCTAGTCATAATATTAGGGTCGCAGGGGTCCTGCTGGAGCCTATCCCAGCTGATTTCGGGCACCAGGCGGGGGACACCCTGAAGACGAGGAGACAAAGGACCACCAATCATAGCTAGGGGCAATTTAGCGTGCTAAATTAGCCTAGCGTGCATGTTTTTTTTCGGATGTGGGAGAATACCGGAGTCCCCGGAGAAAACCCATATGCAAACTCCACACAGTAAAGAGCGACCTGGAATCGAACCCTCGACCCCAGAGCTGTGAGGCCGACGCGCTAACCACGTGGTGCAAAATGAAATGGAATTAAATGGGAGAAGGTTGATCTCGTTCCCAGGTGACAAGCGGACGCGGAAAGTGACAAACCCTTTTTGACGGGCGGGCGGGGGTGCGCCTAGCCCAAAGAGGACATCCGCGCAGACTGATTCAATTGAGCCAGTAAGGAAGTGACTCTCTTGGGCCAAGTCCATTTCCACCATTTTGCTACAGAGTCACTGCAAGTTTTATGGCTGCTGTAAAAAACTGGGCCATTTTTTTCTTTTTTAATCTTAGTCCCTGATATGGCGATGATTCATTCTTCCAAGGGCTTGTTTTTTTAACCCCTCAGATTTGCCACATGATCCCTGCCAGCCCTCCCAGTTTAAATAGACTGAACGTTTATAACTGTCAATGGCAGCCCATGAGATTACGACATCACTTTATCGAGAGAAATTAGGTAGGATTAGCACTATTATGTTAGATGAAACCAAATAATTAGAATTTTTAAAAAGAAAAAATGTTGAGTGCAATAATGGTCTAAATCCAAACAAATCAAATCCACTAATAGTTTAACAAATATGACGAATAAAATATGATACAGCATTGTGCAGCTGATCTTAAAGAAATCAAAGTGAATTTAAATGGGTTAAAAAAAGTTGAGTGCAAAAATGGTCTAAATCCAAACAAATCAAATCCACTAATAGCTCATGAAATATGAAATTTAACACATTCTACAGCATTGTGCGGCTGAGCTGAAAGAAATCAAACTGAATTTAAAAGAGATAAGTTGAGTGCAATAATGATCTAAATCCATTACAAGCAAATCCAGCAGTAGTTGATGAATTATGGTAATGTTCCTCCAAGATAGCGCACTTCTTCATTTCATAGTCTTTGATCAACCTTCATTGGTGGGATGTTGGCCCACTCTTATTCGGAAGAGGAAGCATTCCAGATGTTAAAAAAGATACTAAACTTTGATTTAGACCAGTCTTATTCTGAAAAAAAAATACGGTGTAACACAAATTAGGAAAAAATGAGTGCCATAATAATTGAGGTCAATCTACCAGTCGTTTATGACATATGCTAATTAGCATTCAGTCCAAGTTCCTCCCGACTTGATTTCATTTCATTAACCTGCCTTACTGGCAAAATTGGCCCAGTGTTGCACTAAGGAAGCGACCCATATTTCAAAAGTGAAACTAAACCTGGAATTAGACCAGACTTGATCTGAAAAGAACTCTATGTACTATATAAGAAGTCAAATGGGGGCGGCCCGGTGGAGCCAGTGCTTAGCGCGTCGGCCTCACAGCTCTGGTGTACTGGGCTCAAATCCAGGTCATGTACATCTGTGTGGACTTTGCATGTTCTCCCCGGGCCTGCGTGGGTTTCCTCCGGGTACTCCGGTTTCCTCCCACATCCCAAAAACAAGCATGCTAGGCTAATTGTAGGCTAACTTGTCCGCGATTGGCTGTTTGTCGACTCTTGGCCCGCGATTGGATGGCCACCAATTCAGGTTGTCGCCTGCCTGGTGCCCCAAATCGGCGGGAATAGGCTCCAGCACCCCCTGCAACCCAAATGGGGACAAAGCGGTTCAGAAAATGAGATGAGAGAGAAGAAAAATGGAGTTGTCCCGTCCACTTTGGAAATGCCAATGTATTTTTGTACCTGCGAAATTGACAAACGTCACTCACTGCTGTGCCGTTCCAAAGGCAGACTTTGGAGCATCTGTTGCGTGTCTTAACACGCTAGCGTGCGTGTGGGCGAGGGCGCCTTTGCACACATATGTTCCCTCCCTCCAGTTTGTTGATTGAATTACTTTTATTTGTTTACACATTTCCATCTAATTGACACCTCCAGATTAACTTGGAAATTGACATAAAGTGCCACCAAAAGCAAACAAACAGTGGCAACAAATGACAGCTTAGCGCAAGGCTATGAAACTCGGGTTGGTTGGCGGGCCGCAATAACATCAACTCCATTTCATGTGAGCTGGACCATATTAGATATAATATTTAGATTTTTATTTTTAGATATAATATTTAGATTTTTATTTTTAGATATAATATTTAGATTTTTTTTTAGATATAATTAGATATTTTTAAAGATATAATATATAGATTTTTTTTAGATATAATATTTAGATATTTTTTAGATATAATATTTAAATTTTTTCTAGATATAATATTTAGATATTTTTTAGATATAATATTTAGAATTTTTTTTTATATAATATTTAGATTTTTTTTAATTGGATTATATGATCTGGATCAAAAGCCCCAAATATTCAGGTTTTTTATAGATATAAAACTGTTTATTTGAAAAAAAATTTGCTTAGTAAGGGAAAACATCTAATAATCATTTGTTTTTCATTTCCAATGGAAACATTTTTTTTTAATGATATTCAATATTAAAGTGGAAAACCGAAAATATTTTTAGATTTTACAAAATGCTTTTTGACCTGAAAACACCAAAAGAAAAAAATTGATAAAAATTGCAATGATTGATTTAAAAAGGGGATATACATCTATAATCTTCATTTGAATTTGCTCCTAGAACAGAAAATTGGCACTCTTGATTTACTTACTCTGGCCACACAAAATGATGCGGTGGGGTGGGGGCAGCTTTTGGTTCAAGTCATCCAGCAGCGACCGACTGAGCTGACTGACAAACTTGAAGCAGCGGGGGTTGTGCTGAAATGAGAAGCACCTGACGCCAATCCACTGATTGCACTTGCAGGACACTAGTATTGCAGAAAGCAGAAACCTCTTTAGAAGTTGAAACCAAAGCACTCACTTTTACCCTTTTTTTAAAAAAAAAAATGCCCAGCCCTGTTAAATAAATGCCTAGTCTAATGGGACACTATGTCTTCTTCCTTCATATATCCAATGCTTCAATTTCTTTGAGGCACTCGCTCGCTCTCTCTTCAATGGTCAAAAGTTTGCACTTTTATGGCCCACGTTTGAAATAGGTAGGTAAAAAAAAGTCTTGTACTGGCTTTGACAGTTTATACCAGGCAGCTTTTGGTTTTGCAAGTCATCCAGCACACACATATCAGGCAAAGTTGCATCAACGGGGGTTGGGCCAACGTGGGTGGCTGGGTATTTGGGGGCAGCTTGGCAGCTTTTCCTGTTCAAACTATCCAGCAGCGACCGAACTGACAAAGTTGAACTAGCGGGGGTTGGGCTGAAACAAGAAGCACCTGACGCCAATCCACTGATTGCACTTGCAGGACACTAGTATTGTGCAAAGTTCTGCTCTTTCGAGGTTGAATCCAAAGCACTCACGTTGGCCCTTTTTTTTTAGATTGCCCAGCCCTGTTAAATAAATGACTACCGTATTTTCACAACTATGAGGTGCACTTAAGTCTTAAATTTTCTCCAAAATAGACAGGGCAGTGCGCCTTATCCATACCTGTCAACCTCTGCCGATAACTGCCCTTATAAATGATTATGATTCCCCTTACAAACCCCAAAAAAACCTTACAAACACCGTACGACTCGTACTTCTACACAAAGCTAACCTTCCGCGCCTTTGGCTGCCATTGACGGCAACCCACGCCCAATCCAAATCGTCACTCACTATTTATACATTTTTCAAATATTTGATCTAATTTACAACCTCCTCCAACACACTTTGCAACCTGGTCTGACAGTTAAGAGAGATCAACGAAAAATACCTTTCACCGTCCCTCAAGAGGTTAAGGTCAAGACCTTTGTCAATAAAGTTTTACGCTGTCAATCAACAACAACAAACAACCAAAGGAGCGCATTTGCAGGCAAAAAAATGTTCAACCAAGGAGCTGAAGCAGCAAAAAGCCAGCCAGCGCTGCTGCTTAATCCCAGATCAGGCGGCGCCACAGCGCGGGAATCACTTTTAAGAAGCACTTAAACCAAGAGATTTCACCCAAACGAGAGCGCAGGGAAACCTTTAATACACTATCGCGGGGTTAAAACCCGGGGCCAGGCCAGGCCCCCCACTCGTGTTTCCCGACAACAGACGGCGGCGACCTTTGGCGCCCGTCCATTGATTACAAAAGGTCGGACGTTGTCGACAACTGTCCGTTTGAATTGGATGGACCAGGCCGAGAAGATCCACCGGCCGGCTTGTTATTGACGGACGGGGGTGACGCGTGGAGCCATTTTGTGTCAATAGAAACATGCTCTTTTCATGCTTAACATTCCGACCTCTCTTCTTGACGCGTGTTTGATTGGCGCTCAAATAGGCGGAAAATGAGGCCCTTTTGCCGCCATTGATTGCAATCAGCTCTCTTTGGGAAGTCAGCGGCCACAAGGACCTTTTCGCAACGATTGCGCCGCCATTTTGCTTTAGAGGCTGCCATTTTACGTTCGATTTTTATTGGAATTCCGCCCGTTGAAGACAGTTCTTTGCAGAAAATCTGTCATGGGTGGGGCTTTTGTCCCAAACAAATCGTTTTTATGGCAAGGCAGGTTGGAAAATGAAAACAAACAGAATTTAAATGGGGGCGAAAAAAGTGGAGTACAATAATGATCGAAATTCAATAATAGCTCAAGAAATATTAAATCTAACATATTATACAGCATTTTCCAGATAATCTAAATCGAGCTGAATTTTTAAATGAGGTTAAAAAAAAAGTGGAGTGCAATAATGATTGAAATCCAAACAAATGAAATCCACTAAGAAATAGCAAATTTAACGTATTATACAGCATTGTGCCGCTGAGCTAAAAGAAATCAAAATGAATTTAAATGGGAGGAAAATGCTGAGTGCAATAATGAGCGAAATCCAAACAAATCAAATCCACTATTAGCTCAAGAAATAGGAGGAAATTTAACATATTATATAGCATTTTCCAGATCAAGCTGAATTTTAAAATGGGGTAAAAAAAAAAGGTCTAAATCCAAACAAATCAAATCCACTCATATAGTTTAAGAAATATGAATAAAATATCATACAGCATTCATTGTGCAGCTGAGTTCAAGAAATCAAACTGAATTTAAATGGGCTAAAATTTGGAGTGCAATAATGATCTAAATCCAAACAAATCAAATCCACTACTATAGTTTAAGAAATATGATGAATAACATTTGATACACCATAGTCCAGATTAGCTAAAAGAAATCAAAATAAATAAATTAAAAAGGTTGAGTGGAATAATGAACTCAATCCATCACAAATCAAATTTAGCTGTAGTTGATGAATTACGGTAACGTGCGTTTATCAACCTTAATTAGTGTGAAAGTAAACTTTGATTTAGACCATTCAGGGATTGAGGCTGGAATAGCATAACGGGCTAATGGTATTTCTCTGCATTGTACTTTTGGAAAATAAGCCAATAATCGGCTTTCCCGGAAAACCACCAAAACGTCTCCAGCTGTCGTCTCTGAACGCCATCTTGTTTTGAAAGGTTAGCCTCGCCCGTCTTCCGCTGTCACTTTCACAGCGGAAGAAAAGAAACAAAACAAACGCTGCTTATGCTCGAAACACACAAAAACGGAGGATCGGACCACCCGGCGACGACAGCTCGTCCCGTTTTGACAAAACGGACAATGTGGCTCGTTCTTGAAATTCGTCCCGTGGTTGGCGGGCGACCATTCCTGAGCGTAAAGCTGCTGCCGACGATGGGGATGGGATGGCAGCCGCTATTTTTCCTGCCCGCGTACAAAGAAGCCGTCTCTCTTTTCTGACGTGTTAATTGAACGGCGCGCCGAGTGCGGCGCGTGGGTGGGAGGTGTCGTCGTCTCTCTCCTTCCCGTTTTTGCCAAGACGTCAACGTGGCGGCCAGCCACGCCGCCGACTTGGCACTTTCAGACAAGCGTGAAGACCAAATCCAGCGGGTGATTGTCCGACGTGTAAATCCAGCGGTTGTGTGGTCAGTGATTAAATACCATTTCGGCGGGTGGATTGGACGTCTATGGCCGTCAGTGGCAGTTAAAGGTCCTGAAAGTCGTTGTTATTCGTTTATTTTTTGGGCTTGGGAATGTAAAAAGCGCGGCCCGGCAGCTTGAGTGGTTAGCGCGTTGGCCTCACAGCTCAGGGGTCCCGCTTTCAAATCCAGGTCAGTCCACCTGTGTGGAGTTTGCATGTTCTCCCCAGGGCTGAGTGGGTTTTCTCCGGGTACTCCGGGTTTCCTCTCCTCCCATATTCCAAAAACATCCATGCTAGGCTGGTTGGACACTAAATTGCCCCTAGCTATGATTGGTTGTCCGTTTTCTGCCCTGCAATTCATGGTGTTCTTTGCCTGGTGACCGAAGTCAGCTGGGATAGGCTCCAGCACCCCTCGCGACCCAAGTGAGGATAAAGCGGTTCAGAAAATGAATGAATGAATGAATATATCAAGCACTTACTTGTGAAAATAAAAGATGAGAATGTGCAAAGATCGATCAATAAATTAGCAATAACCTCAACGGCTATTTCTCATTCATTTTCGGAACCGCTTATCCTTACAAAGGTCATGGGGGTGCCGGAGCCTACCCCGGCTAACTACGGGCGCTAAGCAGGGGACACCCCCAATGGGTGGTCTGACCAGTCGCAGGGAACAAGTCGACAAACAACCGATCATTCGTAGCTAGGGGCAATTTAGCCTTCCATTAGCCTAGCCTGCATGTTTTGGGGATGTGGGAGGAAACTGAAGTACCCGGAGAAAACCCACGCAAGCCCGGGGAGAAAATGGAAACTCCACACAATGAAGACCAACCTGGGATCGAACCTTCGACCCCAGAAATACGAGTCGGACACACAAATTTAGCCTACAATTAGCCTTGCATGCATGTTTGGGGGATGTGTGAGGAAACTGGAGAACCCAGAGAAAACCCACACAAGCCCTGGTAGAACATGCAAGCTTCACACAATGAAGACCAACCTGGGATGGAACCTTCAACCTCAGAACTGTGAGGCCGACACGCTAACGACTAAATAACAATGAGCAAATTATTCCCACAAAGTTAGCGTTAGCAACAGGTCATCAGTAAAATATATGCTTGGGTGAAAACTGGACAAAATGGCGTCCATTTTCCACCTTGTAAGTTGTCGATTGACAGTTAGCACGGAGCCTCGATTACAGCTAATTAGCAATGTTTTGGCTCATCCGAATTTGGCGGCCTCATTAACTATGCGTTTCTGTGGCCCAATCAAATGACTTAATAATGCTGACTTGGATTTTTCCCAAAGAGGATCAAAGCACCCCCAAAACAAAACGTAATAAACACAAGCATAGCTTCACGTTTCAATTCGTCTCTTTCTGAGCAACATTTACGAAAAAACAGCAAAGTTAATTAGCGCTCCTACTTTCAAATTCAAAGTAATTACAAGCCACATTTTAATGAGCTTAGACTGACTTTGAAACTTTGTTTTTTTTTTCCCCGCAATACTTTTGACAATCCAAAATAAGCGAACAAGGAATAAGTAAAAATAGCTTCCTGGCGAAGGAGCGGCGGCTTTTGGCGCCCTTCTCGCGCCAATTAGCGTTCAAAAGATGTCACGTTTGACGTTGCGCCCTTCAACGGAAAAGTCCGCCTTCGTGTTTGGCTGCGGCTGATGAGTCGGTTGCCCTTTAACGATTGGCTGAAGGTCCTTTGAGTTCACGGAAAACGCTTCTTGTTGCCTCGTGGTTACGGAGAAAAAACAAAACTGGCCTAAAATGAGCCCAAATTACTGATGTTACAATTTCAATCATGACCATCTGTCGGACTATTCATTCATTCATTCATTCATTTACCAAACCAGTTACCTTCATAAGGGTCACGGGGGGTGCTGGAGCCTATCCCAGCCGACTTCGGGGGACGCCCTGAATCGGTGGCCGGCCAATCGCAGGCCACAAGGAGACAAACAACCAACCTAGCATGCATGTTTTGGGGATGTGGGAGGAAACTGGCGCACCCAGAGAAAAAGCCAGGCAAGCCTGGGGAGAACATGCAAACTCCGTACAGTGAGGACCAACCTGGGATCGAACCCTCGACCCCAGAAATGCGAGGCAACCCCCAAATTTAGCATACTATTAGCCTAGTATGCATGTTTTTGGGATGTGGGAGGAAACTGGAGCACCCAGAGAAAAGCCAGGCAAGCCTGGGGAGAACATGCAAACTCCATAGAGTGAGGACCAACCTGGGATCGAACCCTCGAACCCAGAAAAGCGAGGTCGACGTGCTAACCACTAGGTCACCTGACCACCGATGGAAAAATCAAAACAAAAAAAAAGTACTATTGATTTAGAGTGAACATTCATTCATTCATCCTCCAAACTGCTTATCCTCACAAGGGTCGCGGGGGGTGCCGGAGCCTATCCCAGCAAACTATAGGAGGGGGTCACCCTGAATGTTCGGCCAGCCAATAGCAGGGCACAATTAGACAAACAACCGATCACTTGTAGCTCGGGGCAATTTAGCATACAATTAGCCTAGCATGCATGTTCTTGGGATGTGTTAACCCTAACCCTAACACTGGAGAAAACCCACACAAACATGCTAACTCCACACATCACGGACCCGCCGGGGATCGAGTCGAGGACCCCAGAACGGCGAGGCCGACGCGCTAACCACTTGCTACATGATCAGTGTGAGTAAAGTCAAAAGTATACATTTGAATAGGTTACAATTGATTTAGCTGCATTCGCGTTAGCCCACGAGCTAAGACGCTAGCTCATACAACTTGAAAAGTCAAATATTTGAGGACAAAATGAAAGCGCGGCTCGTTCGTTATCGCCTCCTCGCAGATCCGTCCACCAATAAGTCACTTCTGGTCGCCACGGCGTGCAGGGGCGAGGGTATTTGCCCGCGGAAAAGCCCATCTGAGACGATGCGGATGGATGCTATCGGTGGCGCGCAGCGTCCAATCAAAGAACTCGTGCCGACGGGCACACTTTGGCGGTCGCTTGGCGTGTGAAACCAAGACGTAAAAAATTCAGTGGTGGAGCATATCATTGGACATTATGCAAATGGCGCTGATTTGGGTTAATGGAGTTTAGCCCGCGCGGCCAACGTATAGCGAGCGCCGTTTGCCAGTATTTTAATGGAAAACAAGGCGCTTACATATAGTGCGTCCGACGCCGCGCCGGAGTTTGGAATGAACACGCGGGCATGTAATTGCGAGCTATTAGTCCAAGCAGACTTTTATTCCCGTGATTTGGATGAGAGGCGCCGCATTTTAGGACGCCTTTAAGGCTTCTGCGCCAACGTTTGCTTGATCTCGGTCGGTGGGTCGGTCGGTGGACCAAAAGGCTCTCGACGGCGGGCTCACATTCGTGTTTATTATCGTCAATAGTGAACTAAATAGAAGGGAATGAAATGAAAATGAAAAGACGGTAAAGCCATTTTAATAGCCCAAATCTTTTTTGAACTGATTCGGATACTGTGAAAATTCCTCCATCGGCCACGATTCCCAAGCCACTCGCAGTAAACGATCGCTGCCAACTCTCCTAGTCCAATTGAATTGGACCTCTCTTTCTGTCAATGGCAGACAACGAGGTACTACATAAAAAAAACGAATTGTAATACCCTTTATCAGCCACCATAATTCCCGAGGCACTCAGTGAACAATCACTGCCAACCCTCCTAGTCCAATTGAATTGGACCTCTATTTCTGTCAATGGCAAACAATGAGATACTACTTCAAAATCCACTTAACCCATTTTAAAGCCCTCATCTTTTTACGGATCCTTGATAACCCACGCCACTCGCAGTGAACAATTTCTGCCAGCTCATTCATTCATTCATTTTCTGAACCACTTTCTCCTCACTAGGCTCGTGGGGGGTGCTGGAGCCTATCCCAGCTGACTTCAATCGCAGGGAGACAAACAACCATTCACGCTCACACTCATACCTAGAGACAATTTAGCATACAATTAGCCTAGCATGCCTGTTTTGGGGATATGAGAGGAAACTGGAGTAGTACACGGAGAAAAGCCACGCAGCCCCGGGGAGAACATGCAAACTCCACAGAGGTGGAACCACCTGGATTAGAAACCAGGACCCCAGAGATGTAAGGCCGACGCACTAACCGCTCAGCCTCCGGGCCAATTTCTGCCAGTTCTCCGTGCCAAATTAGATTGGACATCCGTCGCCGTCGGCGGCATCCGGCGAATTAAAAGCCCCGAAAATCACCACGTCGGGGTGCGCGGGGCCGCAGCGTCAAATTTCAACGTGAAACAAAGACGAAAGAAAATAAGAGCGGGGGCGTAGCGCCGTTAGCGTTAGCGGCATTGGCGTATTTGGCCAAAGGGGAGCGAAAACAGCCAGCGGCCGCATCTGTTTAATTAGCAGGCGGGAAGTGTCGGTCGGGGAGGGAAGCTAGCGTTTCCCTTTCCTCACCAGAATATCGCAAGTTTGTGCAATCCAGGTCAAGAGAATCGAGTCGCGTCTGCCGCATTGCGTTCCCTGGCCTTTTCCACTTACTCGCTCGGTCGGTCGGTCGGTCGGTGCCCAGCAGCTCCGTCTTGAAACGCCTTCTTTTCGTGACTCATGGCACGCAAAAGGTCAGGCATTTCAACAACAAATTTAATGACTCTTAATGTCAGGACACGCTAACAATAAACATGCTCAGAGTTTGTTTGTACCCGAGAGCGTCAAAAGTGCGGCCCGTGGGCCGGAAGTGGCCCGCTAAAGGGGGGAAGGGGCGATCCGGCATGCAACGGGTTGTTTGGCTTGATTGTAGCTCATTCAAACACAATGAAATGCTTTGATTTTTTTTCAAAGTTAGCAAGTTGTGTGATCAAAAGCACTTTTCTCCATTTCAATCACATTCAATCGCAAAATGGAGACTTTTTGCACAGCGACGCGCTCCCAACATAACATAAACAAATTGAAATGAACTTGGATGACGATGCAGACACACTCAAAAATAAGTTGAATCTAACCTTACACTAAACTTCATTCTAATTTTGTTTGACATTTTGATACCATTCTTGGCTCTATTGGCCCCGCCTCCACCCTGACTTTCAGACTATGGAGGGTTGTTTGCTTTTGTCTTCCCTTCAAAATATTCCCAAAATGATGCACACAAATGTCATCACAATAGGACAGGGGTAGGGAACCTATGGCTCAGGAGCCACATGTGGCTCTTTTGATGGGTGAATATGGCTCTGAGCTAAAATATGGAAAGCAGTGGTGAGAGAGCCAAGTCCCGAACGCACCAATAGGAACGTCACGTCGGCACTGTGGCATTGATTTGTTTTTCATTAGAGTCTTCTGCATCTATTCTCTCATTGATACTCATTGATTAGCAATGTTAAATGACTAAAAATTGCACATTTCCATGTATTTTGACTTTTAAATTGTGAGTATGGCTCTCAAGGAATAACATTTGAAAATAGGAATTATTTATGGCTCTCTCTTTCAAAAAGGTTCCCGACCGACCCCTGCAATAGGATAACGCACGACCACTTGCCAACGAGAAGTAGTATATACTCCTCTCGTATTAGCAAACAAGCTCCGCCATTCGCATTGACTAATGAGAAGGAAAAAAATGCAATGCTCCGCCCAGAGCTCGTAGAGACATTACACGAGGGAGTTGCGACCAGAGAGACAGCGACCATGATGTTGTTATGAGCAGCATCTCGCGTCCGCTGTCTACTCGTATATCAAAATTTGTCTCGTATCTCAAGATAAATATTTGCCTGAAATTTGACTCGTATCTCAAATTGCTCGTATGTCGGGGCACTCATATGTCGAGGTATCACCGTAGTCCGGAAAATACATCGATTGAAAAAAACCTTGCCGTAAGTCCACATTGGCGACGACATCAATATGGCCCCCTCCACCCCCACCCAAACAGGCGTATCCCAGGTGGCGGTATCGATCATATTAGCGTTCCGGCGGCGACGCATGACAAACGTTCATCTCCTCGCCCTTGCATTATATTCCATATGGAAGAGCTATCGATAAGGAAAGGCGACCAGGAAAAAAAGCCAAGCGGATCGATGGCAACGCGGTGGCGGCGGCGAGCACTCCTTGCGGGAGTCGTATTATTAGATTCCATACAATCTGATAACCCTTTTGCTTTTGATTGATCTTTTCCATTTCAAACACGATCGATGCTCGTGCCCTGCAGCCCGAGAGTCATTTTTATTTGGCTTTTTTGGGGGGCGCGTGCACATTATAATAAAGAAGGCCCACTCAACGGCCGGCCGGCCGGCCAGCTTTCTTCTATCAAAGACGAGATGTCATTTCTCAGATGGGATTGAACCCCCCCCCAAAAAAGCCTTTTTACGCGATGTGGTTGTTGCGCCGTGGCTTTCTGCACATCGCCAGTCTAATGAGATGAAAAGTAAAAGGTTCCCAAAATGGCCATTTCAAAGCAAAATGGCCACTTCCTGTGACTTTTCAACAGGGACGGAATGATCAATGATTTTTTGGGTGATTTTGAGGATGAGTGCGGATCCAAAATGTCGGAACCGGATGAAAACAGGGATTTTTTTCCTATTTGGACTGAGCAAGGGTTAGTAGTACATCGGTGGGTTCCATAAATCGGAAAAATACTTTTATTTTGAAAGCACAAACTAAGGTTGCAAAAACAATGCCATGCAAATATCTTGTTTACGTGAAAAACAAAGTCAAAAAACAAAATGGCCACTTCCTGTGACTTTTCAGCAGGGAAATTCCAATCACCCATTTTGTGCAATTTTGATTCTGGATCCAAAACCTCAATTTTTTTTGTTCAATTTGGACAGAATTATCCTGATATTAAATGTAAAATGGTTATTTGTACACTGGTCATTTCGAAAAATGTAAAAATCATTTTATTTTGAAAGCACAATCTGGCATGACCAATAAATAACATGCAAATGTGTTGTTTACGTGAAAAACAAAGTCTATTTAATGTGATGAATTGAGAAATCGAAAATTATTGCAGTATTTCACGCGCGCGCACACATTTATGACAATATCCCTAAACCTGATTTTTTAAATCTGTAAAGTGCACATTTGAATAATATCATATATACATTTAGAACTCCCTACCACTTTTAGCCATTGGCAGCACTAGACGTCCAATGAAAGAAGGTCCATTTGCTGCCACCCTTCCACTTTAAATGCATTGGACATCTACTCAAGTGATAAACTCGCAAGAGGATTAAAGAAAAATGGCAAAATTGGATTAAACCGCATAATGTGAACAATTGCCACTGGCGGTGGGAGATTGACGCCCCGTAGCTCCCATTGAATCCATCGTGCAACAATTCATTACAAGGCCAGTATTTGCTCAGTCATTATTGACATTATTATTTTTGGGGGACAAGCCATCTTCTCTGCAATTACCGGCCACCCTGCCGACCCTCCGTGGCCCACCAGGGCCTCGCTAATGAGTTTATGAAAAAAAGCACAAGCCGCTGCCGGTGCCAATTTTTAGAAACAAAATTAAACGCCAAGTCGGTTTGGTTTGTTGTGGTCCGGAAGCCTTTTTTTTTTTTTTTGCCACGGCTGACGGCCATTTTGGTGCCACGGTGACAAAAGACACGAGCGAGGTCATCGGACGAGACGGAAAAGGCCGGGAAGGAGCGGCGAGTTATGTATTTCATTTTGTATTTCATTCATCGATCTCGCAAGCGCCTTGAAAACGGATTTTCTCAACCTCACGTCGGAACAATTTGGCCCGTCTGACAAAAAAAAAGACACTAAAAGCTTCAGTGTCGCTGTTTCAAGTGTATTGTAAGAGAACAATTGAATTAAATGTAATGCCTTTATTGTCATGAAACAAGTACAATAAGATTTAGAGCTTCACCATGGAGTGCGGGCATATATATGTCATCATAAAAATGATTTATATGCAATAAAAACGATGTGAGGTAAAAAAAGAAAAGGGGCTAAAGTGGTTAGCGGCACGTGATGAAGGTCGCTTTGGTGTTTTAGTGCAAGTATTAGGTCTTTTCAAGACAAATTTACAGTACTTTCACTTTAAAAAAATATAATACCAAATGTATAATAATATAATATATTTATTATTTATAAATAATATATTTAATAATACAAAATGAAAAAATATATATATGTCCCATTTTTGGGACGGCAATTTTTTATTTGATCGGGAACTAAGAAGAAATGTTAATGTAAAGCTGGGCGATAAAACGATAATGATAATTACTGTGACATTTTTTGTCAATGATAATATATGAAAAACTTTCGATAAAAATATTGATAATTGTAAACTGTAATTACACGAGCCCACCACCAAGGAGAGTGGGGGCGCTGTTGCAAGATGAACGCTAGTTCCAGACCAACGCTCAGGAGAAGAAGAGGATGACGAGGAAATGTGTTTTTAGCATTTTAGCAAGAGAGGCTAACACGGAGCATGAACGCAAAAGGACAATAACGGCCAAAATGAGCGATTATCAGATGTGTTTCATTGATTATTTGATTAATTTTATATTGCACAGCATTATCGAAAAGCCACACTTTCCATCCAAGTCTATTCTCTTTTTCTTTTATTTTTATTAACTATTTGACTTTTTTTTAACGTAAACTTCCAATCGGAAATTCAGCTGCCGTCGCCGGCGTAAACTGTCACTCAACTATATGCTGTCTGAGTTATTTTTCAATATTTTGGGTATTATACCAAACCTTAATCCCCAAAACATAGCCACGATTTAATCCCGATCTTGACTTGAACTATCCTTGCATATTTCCAGGGAGAATCAATCCGCAATCAGAGCACAAAATAACCTTTCCGGCTTCCACTAATGAAGTCATCCAATTAGCAAAGGGTTGCCGTTTTAGTCATCCGGCAGGCGGGCTATTGGCATTTAATCGGGGTTGCGTTCAGGCTCAATAAAATCCTCTTTAGTAAGAAAAAATACAGTCGCACCACGCTAAAAAAAGTCACCTTTTCCTGCCAAAAACTTTCAAAAATAGGCTACATTTCCAGCCACATACGAGCATTTTTTCTCTCTCGGCTACACTCCATCACCGCGCAGGCTAACTTGAACATCAGTACGCAGTAGACCCCAGCAAAAGCCGCCTGGACTCCTCCGCCATATTTTACCACTCGGAATATTATCCCCGACTTTCCGCCGCTCGTCAAACGTAATTATCCACGGGGCCTTGCAACGTGCTTCCTTTCTTCCACTGGTTTTCTCCGAGTGGACCGACTCACCCATCTCGTCGGACCCCGCCGGTGTTGTAAAGCTGCCCATCGCAGCCTTTTAATCATCAACCCACCGCGGAGAAGCGACCCCCCACACCCCCGCAATCGCCAGGTGGTTCGATCACACGCCACGGAATTGGGGAGCGTTTAAGGACGGCTCGGACGGCCGTCACTAAAGCGTCAATCGTGGCTCACCGCCGCCGTTCTGACAAGATGGAGGCCCTCATTTTCCATGCTGATCCCATTCATTTTTTCCCATCCAATTTTTCATTCGAGTACGCGTCGACCCTCGACAGCGGCGCGTCCGCTTTTAACCTGAAATACGAGTGACGAAAAATAGAGCAAAAAGGCGCTTTACATATTTTAAAGCAAAAGCCGACGGCTGGCAAGTCACTTGGAGAGGGAATTACGTTTTACGTCGCTTCATAAATATGTTAATGAGGTGACTTGTGACACCAAGCTGGAGTGGGCAATCTCATTAGCAACATCCCATCCGCCGCTCCTCCCTTCTAAGCAAGAGCCGGCCGGATTTGGCCAGATAAGCCGCTCCATTTCCGACCATTTTTGGGCGGCGTGGCGTGGCGGGGCGGGGGAGGGGCCCAGCATCAACCGGCTTGCCGATAAAAGGCGTTCCACTCACCGGAAATGTCGATGAGTTGCGCCTTATCTACCTGAAACATTCCTCTGGCGACTTCTTGGCGCTCTTTTGAACGCCGCCTTTTTATTGTTTTGTTTTTTGCACAGAAAGACATCGGTCGTTAGTGCATTAGTGAACAAAAATGCTGGTGTTTAGCAGTCATTTCCGTGAAATGGTGCTATGAAAATACAACAGGAAGCGACTTACTATATGGATTTTGACACATTCATTAAATGATAAAATCTCGTCAACAGTACCGTATTTTTCGGACTACAAATCGCAACGGAGTGTCGTCGCATTTTAGGGAGGGCCATTTTTAAAAAAAAATTTAAACAGAACCGGGAGGCTGCTCATAACATCATCATGCGTATGTATATATATATATATATATATATATATATATATATATATATATATATATGTATATGTATATGTATATGTATATGTATATGTATATATACACGTATATATATGTATATATATATGTATATATGTGTATATATGTATATATATATATATGTATATATGTGTATATATATATATATGTATGTATATATGTACATATATGTATATATGTGTATATATGTGTATATATGTATATATATGTATATATATATATGTGTATATATATGTGTATATATATATGTGTATGTATATATGTATATATATATGTATATGTATATATGTATATATATATATGTGCGTTATCCTATTGTGAGGACATTTGTGCGCATCATTTTGGGAATATTTAGAAGGGAATACAAAAGCAAACATTTAGGTTGCATTTGAAAGTCAGGGTGGAGGCGGGGCCAATAGAGCCAAGAAAGGTATCAACATTGAAAACAAAATTAGAATGAAATGTAGTGCAAGGTTAGATTCAACCTATTTTGGAGTGTGTCTGCATCGCCATCCAAGTTCATTTCAATTTGTTTATGTGATGTTATGAGCGCGTTGCCGTGCAAAAAGTCTCCCCGGCTGCTTTTTCCAATCCAATATCGTGTAGCCTGGGATTTGACACTTTGCGACGACGACGACGACAAGTGAGACGCTTTACGGAGGCTCATTTCATTTCTGGAGGCGAGAGAGAGAGGGGATGCGTACGCGGGGTGAAAGAGATCCCGCCGCTGAGCGCCACTCCAAATCAGGATTCCAAACAATTGGCAACATTTAGACGACAAATCCAAAGTGGGGGTGCCGCGCTCAAAAGGCTTTGATTGAAAGCCCTCGTCAAGACGCCTTTGGGTAATCAAAAGACTCGCCTGGAGAGGGGTCGAGTCCGCGGAGGCCGCCGTCAATCCGACGTTCTCGTTTGCGCCATTGTCCTCCCCATAAAAAAAAGGCCGCCACCGCCGCCGGCGGCAAAGTGGACGGGTTTGTTTTGGGAAAGTAGCCCGTAATGAAGCGGGCGCCTGCCTGCCTGCCTGTTGCTTTCAACCACCGCCGAGCGGCGGTAAAAAAAAATCCAAAGCACCTGCTGGCGTCTCTGAAAAAGATTGTGGCGGGAGATGTGTCTAAGAATAGCGCCACTCGCGACTCCGCCGGCTTCCGACGTCGCGAACGCGACATCCTGCCCGGCGCGGGAGAACAAAAACAAGCTATTAGGAAAAGCGTGAGAGTTTTAGAGTGGCCCTGACTTGAGTTTTTTATCCGTTTGATTGTCGGCGACACGGCGCCGACAATCACCTTGTAGTCACCTTTCCTTCCAGCAATTTGTCAAGCGAGCGTAACCCCAAAGAGGTTACGGCGGCGAGATGCGATTGCGCCGCCGGCTGACACTTTATCAATGACACCCGGGCTTGGGAGTGGATAACGCCGAGCGCCGGTCGTCATGGAAACCTCGGCGTCCGGTTCGTCTCATCCGTCAACTCCCGTTATCGGCTGGGACTGGTCTTTTGGCGATACGCCGTTTGGGCTGCCGATGCTAATTCCGATGAGTGTTGCAGCATATTAGCTTCGGTCCCGATAGGGCGCCAAAATGGAGGAGTGTTAAGAAATAGTGCCACGTTGCCGCGCGATATCTACTTTTTCAGATCTACCCAATTTTCTCGCATATTAGCCGTCTTCACGTATAAGCCCTACCCTTAAAATTGCCTTAACATCGTTGAATTTGACCATTTCTCGCGTATTATTCATTTATTTGTGATGTATTATTTTTATTTTATTTATTTATTTATTTTTTAAATTTATTTTTAAAGGAAATTACCATATTTTTTGCATATTAGCCACCTATGCGTATAAGCCGTACCCTTAAAATTGCCTTAAATACATCGAATTTGACAATTTGTCGCATATCATTCATTTATTTGTAATTTATTATTTTATTATATTTTATTTTTATAAACTTTTGAAATTTATTTTTAAAGGAAATTACCGTAATTTCTTGCATATTAGCCGGCTCTATGTATAAGCCCTACCCTTAAAATTGCCTTAACATTGTTGAATTTGACAATTTCTCACGTATTATTTATTTATAATTTGTTATTTTAATTGTATTTTATTCTTATTAATTTTCTAAATGTATTTTTAAAGGAAATTACCGTATTTTCTTGCACATTAGCCGCTTTAAAATCGTCAAATTTGACCATTTCTGGCGTATAAGCCACCCCCCCGTTTCACAATTTGCACCTTCATATTCATGGTTTTAATAGGGAGTACAAATGTTATTTTGAAGGGGAAATATTAAGAAAAATCATCGCGCGTGGTATTTCTGAGATACTCTATAAATCGATTGGTGGATTGCACAATCCGAAAGGGTGATGCCTGCACGTAGACAAGTTCCAAAAGGAAGTCATGTGAGCAGTACAACCAGGAAGTGTGTCCATAGCCCTCTAGTTTGTCATCCCTAGGTCAAATCCTGTTCATTCGCATCCACCAGTAAAAACGGAGCGCCGTCAATGACCAGCAAGGGCTCTAAAATGGATCCCTGTGGCACTCCTTCAACTCATTATCGGCCATTTTGTTGATTTCAAGGGCCGTTATTGATATCCATTAGGCGGAAATGAAGCTATTATTTGACTCGGCGCCAATCAGAGTCCGTTTTCACTAACAAGTTTCTTAAACGAGTGGGCGTTGGCGTGTTCATCACGAAATTGACGTTCAGCCAAACCAATGAAGCTGACATCTTGTCGTCTTGGAGCGGACAGCTCATCGATTGCCACGGCACCCCCGACAGTATTCCGCGAGTTCAACCGGTCCGGCGGGGGAGCTTTCAGTGGCGATCAAAAATTAAAATGGATTTCCATTTTTTTTTTTCATTTTAACACAGGTCACTATATCACCCGCATTAACCCCAGAGTGTCGTCGACGCGCTACGTTTTTAAGCACGGAAAAAAAACATGAATTATAGACGTCTTGATTCATTAAACCCCAACGGGAACGCCACACGCTCCGGGAAAGAGGATTGGCCGGGGTTTATGGGATGCCTCTGGGAATTTGGACGGACGGAACCGCCGTCAAATCGCAAAGATAATCCACTTTTTACTTTGACAGCCGGCCGCTGGATTTCATAAAAATCGATGTCATCTCGTTCTAAATTACGCCGCCAAGTATATTTGGTTTTTTTATATCCCGAGCGGCCCCCTTTCCCAATTTTATGAGCACCCGATTTTATCAGGTGAAAGGACGCGAGCTCCGTTCGTCTTCCCGTCTGCTCCCGATCGCTATCCAAGCAAAAAGGCCGACTTTAAAGTGGAGTCGCGGAAGGACGGCGTTCTCGGCGCCGTTATTTATTATTATTATTATTATTATTTTTCCTGGGTGGTCAGCAGCGACTGAATATTGTTAATAAATGCAGAGCAGCTGCCGGCGGCACCTTGCATGCTAATGCTACTCGCGCCGAGAATATTCATTAACGACACGGCAAAAGCGGTGGAGACTTACGAGGAGAAGACGCCATTAATGGAATCCCGGCTTTTATTCTCCGGAGAGATGGACGTATTTTAACAAAACGACTTACACGTCACGTCGACAAACAAATGGGCCGCCTAAACGAGCTTCTGCAAATTGGAATGGTCGCCCCCCCGGAGTGCGTCAATGTCAAAAATAGCCCGTTCGTTAAAGAGCCGTGATTTTAATTGACTGTCGTGAGCAATAATTTTTGCTCACGTTCCGGATTATGGCGGATTTTTCGTGTATGACGTTGCAGAAGAAGGTTTTTTTTGTTTTGATTTCGGTTGGTTATCGTTTAATTTCTGTTGCTTGGATCTAAAAATAGTTTTGATATCTTCTAATTGGTCAATGAATCATCTCCTAACCCTTAACCAATCGTAAAGCAACAGGTTTCCGTGGGATCGCCACAACTAAACACCACGAAAAAAACAGCTAAAAGTTTGTCTCTGGCTTTCTCACGTGAACTTTGTTTGAACTCCACGTCGTCAGTCAAGGCGACTATTCCACTTCAATACGTCGTTTTTTTAAAACCCGCAAATGTTATAAATACACCCACAAGTATGAGAAATGAACCACGGGTCATTGCGGCGCAGCCGCTTATTCAAGTGGAAGCGGCGGCCGATAATGGCTTATTGACCAACGGGGGAAGCGAGACTGATGTTGCTAGGCGGATATTTACGACGGCTTATTATTCAATGCTCATAACACGCTATTTATTTTGGGGGAAAAAAGGCCAAGTCATATGTTGTCTTTAATGTAGAAGCACTGCAATATTTTTTGGTTTTGTTTTGTTTTGACCGCATCATTTTCAACTCATTGGTTAGCCTTGACTGCAGTAGAAGTCTAATCCATTTAAACTGGGAGGATGGCAGCAAATGAATGTTCACGTTAACATACGTTTATTTAACGACGACAGGAAGAAGAATAAAGTATCCCCAAATGAAAAGGAAGCCACCTAAAAGCAATAATACCTCATAACTAACAGGAAATGACCCAGAATGACTAAATAATGAACAGGAAGTGAGCAAAAATGAACAGAAAGGGATCTGAGAATCTCACAAAATGAGCAGGACATCACCATGACACTAAATAAATACCACAAAATTAGCAGGAAGTGGCCCAAAATCAACAAAAAGTTGACAAGAAGTCAAAGGTAACCCCAAATAAACTGAATCTGCCAACCAAAAAGCCTCAAATCAGCAGGCCATTGCCCAAAATGAAGTCAAAAACACCTTATAACCAACAGGAAATGACCCAGAAACACTAAATAATTAACAGGAAACATCAAAAGTAACCATAAATGTCACAAAATGAGCAGGACATTGTCATGAAAAAGTTCTAGTTACCTAACAATACAATTAATATAACAGGAAGTGACCCAGAATCAACAGAAAGTGGACAGGAAGTGACTTGAAATCAGAAGTGACCCAAAATAAACTTGAATTTTCTCCAAAATGAGGAACACATCCACCAAAACCAGCAAGTGACCTAGAAAAAGCCTCAAACCAGCAGCTCACTGCATAGGCCAAAATCAACAGTCAAAAATAGCCTCAAATCGACAGGAAGTGACCCGTCAACACAATAAGAGATAAGACGAGGTGAAACGCAATCAAAAGCGACCAAAAAAATGAACAGAAAGGGACCTGGAAATTCCCCAACATCGACAGAATGACCACTGCAAATGCTCCAAAATTAAAAACAGATATTAATATTGCATAAATATTCAATTATAAAAGAACAGGAAGTGCTTCCCTATTCTTTTCATTTTGTAATATGTCCCATAGAGCATCTGCTCCTGATTTTGCGCAGTCGGGAAGCAGGCGTTATGGTAGAAAATTGAGTTATGAATATTCCCCAAACCAGACAGGAAGCCGCCGTCGGGGCACCTGACTGGGTTAGCGGCGGGCGCCGTTATCAGTCAGGTGACCGGAAACCCGTTATTATCCAATTACAGCAGCCGTGCCAAGCACGCCACGCTCGCTGCTAATTTTCACCTCTCCAAATTATTCATTGCATTTTTTCCAATCCTTCTTTCAACCAGAATAAAAATTCACAGTAATAAAATATTAGTAATATTATCCGTACAAAGTCAGCAGGCTAATTGGCTAAGCCATTTTCCACAGTTCGCCTAATTATTCATCACAAACAAGCCACCTTTGCATGAAGTTCACTTTAGAAAAAAATCCTTCATAAGGGAAAATTAATAATGCAACATTGATATGCCATAATTTAATACATTCATACCAAATACATTTTGTGCAATTTATAAAGCATGGCAGCTTCACCCCAATCACGTCATTTCTGACTTTAATATAAATGCATCAAGTAGTGCTGCAACCTAAAACGGTCCAGTGTAAACCAAAGCAACATACTAACAGATATTTTGGCCCAAATTGAAAGATTATGTTGTTTACCTACTAAAACTTGTGACTATTGTTGCTTTAAAAATAAAGACTGCGCCTTATTAAGTTAGCATAATGTCATGAATAGCATGTTTTAGTTAGTATTATGATTGATATTGGATCAAATTGTGTTGGGTGTGTGCATTATACAGTACGCGTTGCTATTTTAGATTGTCTTGAACGGACTACTCACGGTTGGCGGGTCGTTCCACTGTTGAGGGGCGAAACAGACATCTTCAAGTCGATTGGCCGTGCGACCGTTGAATCTGAAATGACATCAATGTAGCCGGTTAGCTCAAATTGGTCGCCAACTGTTAGCCAAAACACAAACGATTCCAGTTAAGATGACATCTTTAGCATTATCGCTAGCTAGCCCACAACGCTGGCCAAAACTCAGACGAGTCCAGTTAAGACGACATCCTTTAGCATTATCGCTAACTCACAACTATCAATGAACCAAAGCTAGCAAAAACAAGAGTATTTTTTCTCGTCTTTTATTTCTCTTTGCTCACGAGTCCTATTTTCGCCGCGGGTGGGCCAGAAACAACATTTGAGCGGCTTTGGGGAAAGCGTTACCCGCTTTTTTTGGACAGCAAACACACACAGGAGATGTTAGCGCAGCGGCAGGGTCAATTCAAGTTGAGAAAATGGACTTCAGCGCTCTCCTGCAGCCTCGTCTCCGGGTAATTGCGTTAGCGCGGGCAGGAACTACATTCTCAATTATACGTCCTCCCATCCGTCCATTTGCCGCGCCTATTATCCGAGCGGCGCGGCGGCGCAATGCGGGTAGCCGGCGTAGCAGACAATCCAAGAAACAGACTAAATGGCCGCGTTGGCTAACTTTGTCTTTTTCAACAACCTCGACTTGTCGGCTTTTCAAACGGGTTGTCCATCCGGGCAGAAAAAAAACATCAATGGCAACCCGCGTGGATCTTAAATAAACCACAACAAAAATACGGGTGCCTAAAATGAAATGTAACAATCAACCTTGTATGTACTTTAACCTTTGACATTCGCTCACTTTTCAATGTTGCGCTTTGTCCCTGCCAGTCAAATCGGATTGGACGTCGAGCACCGTCGTCAACGGCGATAGTGTGTACACTTGGTTTGTGAACGGAGGTCAAAGGTCAGTTTAGAGTCTGGTATTTCTCCAGGGACGGGATTGAGTGGTTTTCCCGCATTATCTACAAGGACGCAGACAGGATTTTCATTTGTATGCGTCCTTTTAAAAACAAAAATAGCAGCTTAACGACAAACTTTGACAAAGTGCGTTCTGTGAAAAACAAACAAACAACAACCTTGCTGCTTCCTGTCTTGTCAGTCTTTTTTCCCCACAAAAATAAATAATAATAATCCACCGTGTATTGAACCCTCAAACAATTCTTATTTTCAAATATTCTTCTTTGAAAGACATACTCAAAATTTAAAATACATAAAAATGTGGGGGGTGCTTGAGCCCATCCCAGGTAGAGCCCTGATTGGGTGGGCAGCCAATCGCAGGGCAGGAGGAGACAAAGGACAACCAATTATAGCTAGGCGCAATTTAGCATACAATAAGCCTACTGTGCATGTTTTTTTTTTGAATGTGGGAGGAAACCGGAGTACCCCGGAAAAAAACCCCACGTAGGCCCGGGAAGAACATGCAAACTTCACACAGGAGGACCGACCTGGGATCAAACCCTCGACCTCAGAAATGAGAGGCAGACGCCCAAATTTTGCATACAATTAGTCTACCATGCATGTGTTGTTTTGGGTTGTGGGAAACCGGGAGTACCTGGAGAAAACCCACGCAGGCCCGCCCGGGGAGAACATGCAAACTCCACACAGGTGGAATGACCTGTATTTGAACCCAGAACCCCAAAACTGCGAGTCCGAAGTGCTCACCACTCATCCACCGGGCTGCCTATTTACATGTATTCTCATTAACACGTATTGACCTTTGATGAAATAAATCAAAGTCAAAGAGCCACGTACGGCTCTCGAGCCATAGCATGGGTAATTGCGCCTATATTTCAAGTGGCCTTGATTTATTCATGACGGACGCTAATGTTGTTGTGGACGGCAGCTAGAGACATGAGAAGGATGATAAGTGTTTACATTGGACTCAAAGGCGGCGTCTCTCCGGTTACCAGACGTCCTTCTAATTGGTCGGATCGGACGGATGAAAGTCGGACTCTGTCGGAGGAAGCCGAGCGGCAAATAACGCGCGCGGCGGCGCCGGTAGCGGCGGCTTCTTCAATGGAAAAGCAATCCCCGCGTAATGATAGCACAAATCAGATGGTCGCCGATTTCGCCGCAAACAACGGGCTCTTTACGGCGCCGTTCCGATCGAGGCGTCGTCGTCGTATCGAGTGCCTCGGCGTGCGCCGCTGAAAATTAATTTATGATCTTCTCCTTCACGCGGGGGTACGTAAAGAGGCCTCATTTGTCTCTTTGTGCGCTTTTGTCATCCGTCACGTCGGCGGCGAGGACGTCGGTGGATGCTTGGCGGCGAGCTCGTTTGTCGCAAAAGCGTCCGCGTGACGTTTCCGCTACGTTTGGAAAAACTACGAGGTGTTTTCAACCCGTTGACGAGCACTGATGAGGGTAAACGAGGTCTGGTGGAAAATTTAAGGGTTGTTTCTGCCTTTTTGTAACCCGGTGGAGGAGTGATTAGCGTGTCGGGCTCGCAGTTCTGAGGTCTAGAGTTCCATCCCAGATCCCTGTGTGGAGTTTGGATGTTCTCCGGGGCTTGTGTGGCTTTTCTATGGGTAGCCCAGCTTCCTCCCACATGCCAAAAACATGCATGCTAAGCTAATTGAAGACTGTATGGCCCCTAGCTATGTTTTTGGTTGTCTTTTGTTGGTGGGCCACGGGTTCGGGGTGTCTGTAGTTAGCTGGGTTAGGCTCCGGCACCCTCTGCGAACCTTGTGAGGATAAGGGGTTTAGAACATGAATTTTGCACATCTTTCTAATCCATTTCAGAGTCCATTTATGTTGATTTTGGATCACTTCTTTTTGACTTTAGGGCAATTCTGGGTCACTTCCTATTGGTTAAGGGTCACTTCCTGTTTGTGTTGGAGTCAATTCTTGTTGCTTTCACGCCAGCTCTTCTTTCATTTTGGAGATTTTAGGATCAGTTCCTGTTCTTTTCGGGACACGTCCTGATGTTTTTTGGGTCATTATTTTGGGTGCTATCGGATTGGACGTCATCATTTGATGCTCTCTGGCTAAATAAAGTCTCCACGTAAGCCAATTTCATCAAGTCTGCTTAAAGTCTATTGCTCCATGTCCCACAAAAAGAACAAAAAATTGTCTGGAGATTTAATCGGCCAACTTTGGGCCACTCCATAACATTTCCATATCTCACATTTGACCTTTAATATTTTGACAGCGGACTGAATTGGGAGGAGGAGAAAAAGCCAATAAGACTTAAGTCCCACGTAGGTTTTCTTCTTCTTCGGCTTTTAATCATTTCCATATGCCAAAACGGACAGATTTCGGCAAATAGTGGCCAGAACTTCCTTGGTTGAACTTCCAGAGGACTAAAGTTTTGATCCTAAATTAACAATATTTTGTAAGATTCATGCACTTAATAGGCTGAGGCAATTTAGCATACAATTAGCCTAAGTACCCGGAGAAAACCCACACAAGCCTAAGGAGAATCTGCAGTGAGGACCAACCTGGAATCAAACCCTCGAGCCCAGAAATGCGAGGCCGACCCCCAAATTTAGCACACAATTAGCCTAGCATTCATGTTTTTGGGACGTGGGAGGAAACAAGAGTACCTGGAGAAAACCCACGCATGCCCAGGGAGAACATTCAAACTCCACACAGTCCACTTGTCATGAGGGTCGCGGGGGTGATGGAGCCCAAGCCAGCCAACATATTATATCATGATCATAGCATAGAAAATAATTTAAAAAAATTGTATATTATGACCCCCAAACCATTTTTTTTAATGTGAGGTACATCATTTTCTGATCCGCTTATCCTCACGGGGGTGCTGGAGCCTATCCCAGCTGACTACGGGCTCCATGAATGGCTGGCCAGCCTATCACAGGGCACAATTCTTATCACATATTAGATATTGTCAAGTTGTTGTGTACTTCCTTCCATTTTTTGCCCCAACTTGAAAAAGGGCCCCGATCTTCTCACAGCATCAACAACTCAAATCTTTTTCCATTTTACAATTTTATTCAAGTTTGTGGTGGTAGGAAAGGATTAGGTTGAAAAGCTTAAAAAAGGGGGAAACAAAGGAAGCATGTGACATCGTTCAAGTTAAAGGAAAGCACAAAGAAAGCAACTTATGCTTGTGAGAAACAAACTAAGCATCAATCAACTGGGGTGAGCTAAGTGGTACTTATATTTGATCCTACCAGTTGCGTATGATTGGGAACTGATCCGGTATCTTTGGATCTTTGGTTCTTTGGTTCTTTGGTTCCTTGGTTCCTTGGTTCCTTGGTTCCTTGGTTCCTTGGTTCCTTGGTTCCTTGGTTGTCTGTCTTGTCTTGTGCTTTCAAGGCTGGATTACTGAACATACATCCTGGTTCATGAACTATGACCTCAGGCAGGAAGTGAGGAGAGTTTGGTCTGATTGGGTTTTTTCTGCCCCCTGTTGGTCTGGAGGGGGGAGGGCAAAGTAGAAAATGATATCAGATCAGATCAAATGATTTAAATATATGAGATGACATCAGAACATACATATTTTAGAATGATAGTGTTCACAACAGCAACAACAACAACAAGATGGAGGTCCAATGTCTAATGGCAAGCAGTGTGTTAAATATGAATGTGTCAAATTTGCCATTCCCGGCCGGCTGCACAAAAAGCGTCAGGCAAAGCATAAAACACACACACACCTTCCTGCTTTTGTTGCTACGCTACTGCCAAAGTCGAGTCGTTGATGATTCGCCAGGGGATTCCTCTCCAAATGCCGATGTCAGTAATCAGCTTGAACCCCCCCCGTTTAAAAAAGCCCTCCCCCCCCAAAGACACTTTTTTCATCAAAAGCAAACACACATCTCCTGCCAACGCCAGGTACACTAACGAACCGACGGGACCGAGTTTTGCGGACTTAACTTTCCGGATGAAAGACAACTTTGGAGATGGATCCAAACCAGGAACCAAAGAGCTTTTTTTGGAGCCGGCGGCGTCACGACGCTCCAAAAAAAATCAGAATACCCGATTAAAAATAAACGGGCTCTGATGACGACGCGGAGTGAACAAAAACGTTTCTGAACTGTGCAGTTTAGCAACATATTACTCCACATTCATTCATTTTCACGACCGCTTTATCCTCGGGTTCGATCCCAGTTGGGTCTTCGCTTTGTGAAGTTTGCATGTTGTCCCCGAGTTGTGCGTGAGTTTTTCCGGGTACTCCAGTTTCCTCCCACATCCACAAAAATGCATGCCAGGCTAATTGTATGCTAAATTTGGGCGCCGGCCTCTCATTTCTGGGGTCGAGGGTTCGATCCCAAGGGGGTCCTCACTTGCTGGAGTTTGTATGTTCTCCCTGGGCTTGCATAGGTTTTCTCCGGGTACTCCAGTTTCCTCCCACGTCCCCAAAATATGCAAGCCAGTCTAACTGTATGCTAAATTTGGGCGCCGGCCTCGTATTTCTGGGGTCGAGGGTTCGATCCCGAGGGGGTCCTCACTTACTGGAGTTTGCATGTTCTCCCTAGGCTTGCATGGGTTTTCTCCGGGTACTCCAGTTTCCTCCCACATCCACAAAAATTCATGCCAGTCTAATTGTATGCTAAATTTGGGCGCCGGCCTCTCATTTCTGGGGTCGAGGGTTTGATTCCAGGTGGGTCTTCACTTGCTGGAGTTTGCATGTTCTCCCTGGGCTTGCGTGGGTTTTCACCGGGTACTCCAGGCTCCAGCACCCCCCCCCATGAGGATAGGCAGTTCAAAAAAATGAATGAAAGATGGATAAACTGTGGGTAAAGATTACGACTGAACATTATTCTTGTTTTAGCACACTGTACTGCCACGCTGCTCCTTAAAATACAAACGGAGATGTCGGAAAAGACGACACCCGCATTTTCTCAGTAGCGAAGACAATTTAACGCTTTGGAGTGATTTAAGCAAGCTGTCTTCTTTGACATCGTCAATGAACGTCAACTGTCTCCCGTTTGAAAATCCAAACTGGGTCACGCCATTTCACGACAGACATTGGAAAAACAAGCCATTTTTTTCCCGCCGCCTCGTCGCCGCACCCCCGACCAAGAATACAGACGCCATTTAATGAGCGACATGTCGAAATATTAAACAAGGCGCAATTTTGTGCTTTCCTATCAGCAAGCCATGCATCACCTTGACAGGTTCTGAGCGTGCCTGTTACATGGGGAAAAAAAGGGTTATTTTGGGCCTCCGACGCCACTCGCCGAGCCACTAACATTCTGTAGCTGACAAGAAATAATTGCCAGGTGCACTTGTCATCTTGGATCAAAACTCCCAACTGCCGCATTGCCAACATCAACGACGACAGGAAAAGACACCCGCTAATCATTTCAATAAGACACTATTTCAAAATGATCAACGACACATTTTCCGCCTTTGAGTTTTTTTTTTAATCGACACAATGTCCGAGTGAGACTGAGTTTTAGGGGTCTCTGAGAAATAACCAATCCGAAAGACAATCGGGCAAACTGAAATGCATCAAAGACACAGGACCCAGACCCAGGTTCCTCACACATCCCCAAAACATGCATGCTAAGCTAATTGAAGACTCTGTATTGCCCCTAGCTATGTTTTTGGTTGTCTTTTGTTGGCTGGCCACAGGTTCGGGGGGTCTGTAGTTAGCTGGGTTAGGCTCCGGCACCCTCTGCGAACCTTGAGGATAAGGGGTTTAGAACATGAATTTTGCAGATCTTTCTAATCCATTTCAGAGTCCATTTATGTTGATTTTGGATCACTTCTTTTTGACTTTAGGGCAATTGTGGGTCACTTCCTATTGATTACGGGTTACTTCCTGTTTGTGTTGGAGTCAATTCTTGTCGAGTTTTTTTTTTAATCAACACAATGTCCGAGTGAGACTGAGTTTTAGGGGTCTCTGAGAAATAACCAATCCGAAAGACAATCGGGCGAACTGGAATGCATCAAAGACACAGGACCCAGACCCAGGTTCCTCACACATCCCCAAAACATGCATGCTAAGCTAATTGAAGACTCTGTATTGCCCCTAAATGCATCAAAGACACCAAAGAGCGATCAAAGACTCATCAAAGACCTAAACTATGCATTTTTGCCCATTTTTGCCAATTGATGATTAGAAGTCTTCAATAATGTGATGACGCGAAAACCAAAAGTGAATGGTGACGTTGAGCCTTTAGCATGCTAACCGCTGGTTTTATATTCTGTTGTTGCCGTGTGACCGTTCGTATTTTTTCCGAGTTTACAGGTACGGAAACGAAGGCTAGGCGCGATTGACCCTTCCGATTGTCACGTCGCACCCGGATTCACCCGCTTTTTCGGATGAAAGCCCAGATCATTTGTTTTCTAGTGGGAGATGACGGGATTGGACACGGCTCGACGGGTTCCTCTCGATGAAAAATGACCAAACTTTCGTGGTTTTTGAAGCGCTGGACAGTGTGAAGAGTCTTCACGGCGTTCGTCTTGCGGTCTTGACATTTCCCATTTCCAAACGCAACGGCGTCAACGTAAGCCTTTGTGTTTTCAGATCCCGCAGGTGAGCTACGCCTCGACGGCTCCGGAACTGAGCGACAACACCCGCTACGACTTCTTCTCCCGGGTGGTGCCGCCGGACACGTACCAGGCGCAGGCCATGGTGGACATCGTCAAGGCCATGCGTTGGAACTACGTCTCCACCGTGGCCTCGGAGGGGAACTACGGCGAGAGCGGAGTGGAGGCGTTCATCCAGAAGACTCGGGAGGACGGTGAGTGACTGACTGATTGTGGGAGGGCAGGCGGGGGAGGCGGGGGAGGCGAGGATGGCGAGCCTGGCGGCGCCGGCCGCCGCCGATTTTCCTCTTCATCAATTCACCCGGGTGGACATATTGTACTGTGCTGCAGAAAATTGCCCAGACACCAATCAATTAGTTCCAGGACAAGGAAAACCTTGGGAAATCACTCTCACGGAAGGGCCCCCCCCGAGACCTCTCGCTGTTTTTGCCTCCTTAGGTGCCATCCACGTTGACAGACGTCCAATCGCGTGATGGGAATTTGAATGAGTTAGCGGCGAGGACGGGATTTTTCGGACTATAGGTCGCACCCGAGTATAAGTCGCAACAGCCGAAGCAAGATAACAAAGTAGATGTAAAGTCGCATTTTAGCGTGGGCAATTTTTTATATGTTCAGAAACCATACAAAAAATTTAAAATAGGGAACAACAGTGGCAAAAGCAACTGTGAATGTCACATTTAGCGTTTTTCTTAAATAAATCTAGCCTCAAAGAAAACAGGCTTTTGGTGGAAATAGAGAAAAAAAAAAAACTAAAAATAAATCTCAGGCACAGCCAATGTTCCCTCTAAGCTGCACGCGCGCGTGCGCAATAGCGCACTACTCTCATCTTCTCTGCACACAGCAAATCATATGGAGCGCACAAAATAAAATCCCCATTTTTTTATTTTTTATTTTCATTTTAGCTGTGAGGCCGACGCGCAAACCACTCATCCGCCAGGCCGCCCATTCATAGATATGAATCATTACATTCTATTATGACTAAATCATTTATGTGTAGTAGACATACACCTGCTTATGGCAGGTGTGATACTGGTGTGTGTGCCCATAGCGAGCAATGATGATGTTGCTCACACCGGTACTCAGTGTAATCAGGGAGGTTGTCTTTGTGCCCAGACAAACCAAAAATTAGAGGGAACATTGGGCACAGCCAATCTATCAAAAGAAGGGTGACTTACAGTCCAGAAAATACGGTAGACATCCAATTGATTGGAACCGAGAGGGCTCACGGTTCAAATGTATTGGACATCTATTGTTGTCAATGGCAGCCAGGGAATAAAAAAAGAGAGCTAACTCAACTTGTCATATATATATATATATATATATATATATATATATATATATATATATATATATATATATAGAGAGAGAGAGAGAGAGAGAGAGAAACAACAAAGAGAGCAGTGTGCTAGTGGTAATTATATATATAATATAAATACTTTAAATACTGTGTATATATACAGTATTTAAAGTATTTATATTATATATACACAATAAAAATACTGTATATATATCTATCTATCTATATATATATATGTGTGTGTATATATATATAATATAAATACTTTAAATACTGTGTATATATATACAGTATTTAAAGTATTTATATTATATATATACACAATATAAATACTGTATATATATCTAAATATATCTATATCTATCTCTCTCTCGCTCTATATATATATATATATATATAAAACTTTACCATTGATAAAGTTTTGACTCATTCTGTAACAAAGACGCATTTTTCACCAAAAGTGACGCATGTAAATTCCCCATTTTTTGACAATATTTGCCGATATTACAGTCTAGCATGACTTGAATCGATCTTTTATACATCGGGAAAACAGTAAAAAATACAAACTGACTTTGAACTCATTTCAGGCAAAGTATTACAAAAAAATGAACTTTCAAGTACTTGAAGTACTTTTTTTCCCCGACAAGGACGCCATGACTCAAAAGGTACAAATAAGAGTTCACGGCTGACGAGCGGTCTTGAAAAAAAAAAGTGACAAAGGCGCTAAATTGTGTCGCTCTGAAATTCGCTAAATTTTGAATGGTGGCATCCGACTTCCTACGTTTTATGAAGTGACATTTTTCACTTTTTAAGATCACCAAGAGAAAAAATGTACTCAAATTTGTCTGCATTCCATGGCTTTAAAACGCCGGAATTCAAACCTCCGCCTTCAAAACAGCGAGTCGGATTATTACCACTAGCACACTGCTCTCTTTGTTGTTTGTCTTTTCTTTTTTTATTGTATTTTTTTTTTACTTGGCAAAGCAGGTTGCGTCGAGGAATGAGCCACGCTCGGAATCCACTTGTGTATTGATTAGCGCTGTCTTGTTGAAAAACACATCCTCCTGTAAAAGTGCACTTTTTATTTTTTATTTTGCGCCTGCGGTGGTGAAATATCGAAAGAAAAACTGCCTTGAAGACAAGCAAGATTGTTGGGAGGGAAAAAGTAACAGCGTTACCACTTTTTTAGTCATGTCATACAGGAACTGGAAACGAACCACTTGGTTCATTTACACTTGAAATTCAATTCAATCTAATAGGGAACTTATTTAAATGGTTTAAAGTTTGTTTTAAAGAGCCAAATAACTGGAGGACTTATTTTGGACATTTATTGAGGTCTTTTCAAAGGCACACAATGCAATTGCTAACACATTTCAGCTTTATGAACTCAAAAGAAAAAACTGTTTTGCAGTTTTTGCCTGTGACATTTGCGCATTCTTTATAAAAGAAACAATATTAGTATCGTAGGAGGATCGTTTGACTTTGCATTGTAAAATTTTGTTGTCTTTCGTGAGTTGAACTCCAAAATTTCAAAAGGAGATAGCACGCTTGCTAATTTGCCAAAATAAAATCTAATCGAGAAAAAAACTAAAAGAAACTAAACTAAACAGTGTCTCAATGATGTTTTGTTTTTCATTCATATGTTTATCGGGAACACAAATCGGCTAAGAGTTTCAAAATAAAGTCAATGTAGAAAAAACAAACTAAACGGAGCTACTATATGCTATAACACTAAACAAATGACCAAAAGAAACTCATTAGAGATATGGACACAAAACTACAGTAATCCCTCGAATATCGATTACAGTATTTAAATGAGTTACATTTTTAAATATAGACATTATATTTAGATATTAATACATTCTTTTTTGACAGGCTTATAGCTGTAATAATTAATAAATACAGTAATCCCTCGATTATCGTGTCTTCACGTATCGCAAATTCACCACTTTGTGATTTTTTTCGCTATTAATTATTATTTTTTCCGAAGTTCATAAAATGGTAAAATCTACGCTGAAACTCATAAACTCATTAATTAATTTATCTATTTATTTATCAATTTATTTATCAATTTATTTATCAATTTATTTATCAACTTAATTATCAACTTATTTATCTATTAATTTATCTATTTATTTATCTATGTATTTATCTATTTATTAACTTATTTATGACTTAATTATTTATGTCTAGGGTGTCTTGTGTCTGTGTCTGTATTCTCACCCTCTTGCTACTATGACAATGAAATTTCCCGATTACGGGATGAATAAAGTTATCTAAACTAATCTAATAAACCACTCTTGCTACTAGGACTCAGCACTGACAAAAAAAGTTATAATAGGGGTGACTCTACTTGGTGATTTTTCAATGATCGCGACCATGTTTGGTCTACATTAACTGCGATATTTGAGGGATTACTGCAATCTGAGGACCAAATCACTCAACTTGGAAGTAACTTCCCCAAAACCCGCCGAGGTTCGTCACTCAAGTAAACAAAGTAGCCCAACGCCGAGGATCACGTGTACGTATGTTTGCCGAGCTATCACCTGCTCAATTATGTGAACGTTTCACCGCTTCCTACTCATCTCCATGCTCGCCATTTTACCCAAACGAGCTCAAAAGATGAAAAATGAATCGAGGCGTGTCATCGGGCGTTCAATTCCAGTCAATATTTCCTCCCGGTGACTGTTCACTCGTCCAAAAAGTGGCGACGTTAAGACGGCGGAACAAATTCCAGCGGATATTTCACTTTGCGCCAGCGTATTTTAATTCCACGGGTACCGCTCCAGTCATTTTGTTTCATTGTTTAAGGCTTAATATTTACAGAAAGCCGTCCGCTGAATCATCCGAGTCAGCGGCTTCGGGAAAGCAACGCCGCTCGTCCGCGTTGACCTGCTTTGAATTCATGCTCTGCCTCGCCTCCCTCCCGTTAGAGAAGGAGCCATAAAAGAGAGGAGAACAAAGTGACTCGGGTGTCCAATACGAGAAGGAGTGGAAAGACGGCTTTGATTTGCGCTTGGCCATCGACGGCGCCCGGCAAAAACGGCGGCGGCCGGGCGTGCTCTCGTTCTTCGTGGCGTCGGTGATCTGACCCAGATGGCGTCAAGCAAAACCAAATGAGAAAATGTCACGTGAACGCGGGCCGGCTGTCCGAACCCAAACGGTAAACCAGGTCGAGTCCTAAGGGTGCGGACCGTGTCAGCGCCTTTGGATTTTAGGACGCCCCCGCGGCGTAAATTCCGCTCCGCCAGCGTACGTACGTGTAATTGCCCCAAAGAAGAACGCTTGGTCCTCCGACATGTCCGTTACCGTGGCAACCGATCTTAGAACGGCGCGATAGCGTTGGACTGTAAAACTCAACTTTACAGAATGTAACAGAATGGAATGTAACTCATTCATTTTCCCAACCGCTTTTGCTCACAAGGGCCGCGGGGGTGCTGGAGCTTATCACGGCTAACCTGAATCTGGCTAGCGCAAGGAGGAGACAAAGGATAAGCAGTCACACACATACCTAGGGAGAATTTATGGTACAATTAGCCTAGCGTGCATGGGTTTGGGATGTGGGAGGAAACCGGTAGTGTCCGGAGAAAACCCACGCAATTCCGGAGAGAACATGCAAACTCCAGAACCCAGCGGGGATTGAACCCTTGTAAGCAGAGAGGTCTTTGATTAGCCTTTGACGCGTCTTTGATGTGTCTTTGATGCATTTCAGGATGGCTTGTTTCCCAGAAACTCCTAAAATGCAATTACATTTGGACATTGTGTCAAAGAAAGGGGGAAAAAGTGTCGCTGATATTTTCAAATATTCTCGTTTTGAACTTTAAAAATGATGACCAGGTGTCTTTGATGACTACAGTATTTTAAGTATTTATATTGTGTGTATATATACATATATATATATATATATATATATATATATATATATATATACACACACATATATATAAATACATACATACATATATATATATATATATATATATATATATATAATATAAATACTTTAAATACTGTGAATGTATATATATACAATATAAATACTGTATATATACACAGTATTTAAAGTATTTATATATATAATATTTGGATATTAATACATTACAGTCTTTATATATGCTTATAGCTGTAATATTTAATAAATATACACTTCAGCCAGAATCTTACACTTGGTACTTCAATTTGATTGGATTAAATTAATCTTTGTTTTGGAAGCGGTCAGTATTCCAATCATCAAACCTTATTTGGAGAATTTAGCGCCGGCCCCCTTTTTACGTCGGAAAAGCAGGCAGGCCTGCTCCGGCGGTGGTAACGCGACGTCAAAGCCCCAAGCTCCGCCCCCGGTCGGCTCAGTCTCCCCAATCGGCGTCATTAATCAAGTTGATGAAAGGCGGTGTCAATAAGAGCCCTAACAAGATTTAGCCCAGCAAAGGAAGGAAGCCACGTGAGAAAGGCCGCTCGCTAATGGAGTCGCTCGCCGCCATGGCCGCCGCCGCCACCGCCGCCACCGCCGCCACCGCCGTTTGATGGGGAGGATTACGAGCGAGCGCTGCCTGCCTGCCTGCGCACTTTGCTTGAGGAAGTGGACGTATGCAAAGAATGCCAAATGAGCAACGGGGCTCAAAAGGCTTAAACGGCTTCACACAAAACAATATTTGAGATTCCACTGCTGTGGAACGGCTCTTTTGTCTTGATTTTTTTTCCCACCGCGCCAAAAACGAACAGACTACTTTCTCAACAACACAAATTTATAATGAAATAAACACCTCTAATTCAAAATACAAATCAGCCTTGAGTCCTATATTTTGCTCTGCGCTACAAATTTTAGTTCCTGTCAACACGACGACTATTTTTGATACATATTAAGAAAAAAAAAAGCCTAATAAAGAAAGGGCTGGTGTGCAACATTTTGTGGTTACTTATTATTTTTGACATACTTTTTAAGAAGGAAATAAAAATGACAGATAATAATAAAGACAAAATGATTGGATTAAAGAGTCTCCTTCACAAAGCCCTGACACTAACCCAATAGAACATCCAAATCTGCGTTCAGCCTAACAAATACAGTTCTGATCTTAGCCTTTCCCCTCAAAATAGATTGGACGTCTATTACCGTCATAGCAGCCAATAAGTGTGAAATTCATATTATTTTCATTGTATTAAACAGTCTCCTTCACAAATCCCTGACATCAACCCAATAGAACATCCCAATCTGCGTTTGGCTGCACAAATACAGTTCTTAGCTTAGCCTTTCCCCTCAAAATAGATCGGACGTCTATTACCGTCGTGGCAGCCAACAAGTGTGAAATTCATATGTGGCTAATATTTTCGAGACGGCTAATCTGCCCAATGGCGCTGGTAAACTCGTCTTTGCAAATCCGAAAGGCGGCAACCGTCGAAAGGGGATCGGTCGATGAACTCCAAACTGCGACGTTGGGTTTCGAGGTGTAACGTTACATTTGTAGCATCGGAAAACAAGACTAGCGCAGGCAGGCCGGCAGGCAGGCAGGCAGACCAAGAAATAAGGTTTGAGGGTGCAAAATGCAATTTCCAACAGCAATTAAAGAGCTCTCACGGGCTCTTCGGATGGAGCCAAAGTTGTAACAAATGTCTTTGCTTTTTATCCCATCGTAACTCAAATGGTTACGATTGCACTTTTCCAACGCGAGGATCACTCTCCAAAATAAAAGACGGACTGCTGCGGTTGCACCATCCTTCCTTCCCAAAATAAAATATTACCGGTATATCTGGCTAATTTGATATGATGTGACTTTGACTACTTTTTTTTTTTTATTACTTGTTGTTGACTACTTATTTATTTATGACTTATTTATGTTCTTGACTACTTATTTTTTTAACCTATTTATGTTGTTGACTACTTATTTATTTTTGACTTATTTATGTTGTTGACTACTTTTTTTTTAACCTATTTATGTTGTTGACTACTTATTTATTTTTGACTTATTTATGTTGTTGACTACTTATTATGTTGACAACTTGTTTTTATTACTTATGTTGTTGAGTACTTATGTATTATTTATTTATGTTGTTGAATACTTAATTTTTTACTTATTTATGTTGTTAACTACTTAATTTTTTACTTATTCATGTTGTTGACTACTTATTTATTCATTACTTATGTTGACTGGTTATTTATTTATTACTTATTTATGTTGCTAACTAATTATGTTGACTACTTATTACTTATGTTGCTGACTACTTATTTACTACTTATACTTGTTGACTACTTCTTATGATGACTGCTTATTTATGACTTATTTTATGTTGTTGACAACTTTTTATGTTGACTATTTATTTATTACTTATTTATGTTGTTGACAACTTTTTATGTTGACTACTTATTTGTTTATTACTTATTTATGTTGTTGATTACTTATTTATTTATTGTTTAAGTATTATTAATGGTTTATTGAGTTGTGCAGTTCATGGTGAAGCTTTAAATCTCATTCTGCTTGCATCATGACAATAAAAGCATTCAATTCAATGCAATAATCGCAACATGTCATCAGGTTACCGACGTATTGCCGGAATATCTTCTTGAAAAATCAATTCATTCACTTATTTTTCCACAGACGCCATCTTATCACCATCGTTCGTTTGCCCTGCCCAGTCAAAATGGATACAAGTCAAATGTGTTTTTATAGCGAGATAAAAATGATTGCCGGAAGTAGAGGCACCGCATACGTATACGATTTATTGAGATGAAGAGATTACATACCATCCATAATTGACTACTTTTTATCGATGTTGTCATGTGGCCTAACATTGTTAAATTTCGATAACTCTTGCTGCGCTCATATTTCAAAGTGCATGGCGCAAAATGGCTTGCGAGAGCGAAAGACCGAGTTTTCGCCCGAGAAATCGATAACCTGTAAATCAGTATTCTAATCTCAATCCAATTCTGCCGCTGCATTGGCTCCACGGACCTCGAAATCCAAACGCCACGCACACAGCCTGAGATAAACACGCTATATATTATGGGCTGGATGCAGTCACGCAAAGACGGCAATCCGTCCGTTCAGTTCGCTATTTTCCATACTTTTATGTGAACTGGCGTGACTCTGTTTTGGAGGGAGGAACAACTATTAAATGTGCTTTTCGCCGTACAATGGACTCATTCATCAGGCAAACGTAGTATAATGTCATTCTGTTTCAGTCCCATGAATCATTCCCAGCTTTCCATTTGCTACTCTCGACGTTTTCTCACCTGAGTTTATGGAGAACAATTCCCATTGCGTTTTGCGGCCATTTGGGACCACCAAATCCCCACTGGGCTGAATCCTGATCAATGAAACCAGCGTTTCCACATCTTTGGTTTTTTTTTTTTGGAGCTGGGGTACACTTGAGGCAGGCCAAAAGCTGAAAATCTTTGCAGTTAAAACCCTGTAAGCAAGAGAAAGTCATTCTGGTCAAAATTGAATCAAAAGAACTCAAATAAAGACCCCCAATAATATTTCAAAATGTCATTTTTCACCCCCATTATGTCATCAAAAGCTGAACAAATAATTTGATATAATAATTTTTAGCTCCCATTACAGTTGTACCTCTAATTACGAAATTAGTTGCTTCCAAGACTTTTTTCGTAACTTGAAAATTCCGTAAGTAGAGGTGTACTTTATCTGTAAATTCTCTCATTGGTTCCACGGTCCGTCCTCACACAACTACACACTAAACCTCTTCAAAATTGGTCAGTGTCCCAATTTTGCATGAAAGATGTTAGGAAACACACAAAATTGAGAGAAAATTATAAGGAAATGATTTATAAATGTCTTAAAATAAATAAAGCATTTGAAAATGTGCCCTGCGCTGCTGAAATATCTCCTTCCGCTGCCATCTAGCGCCGTCAACCTTAACATTTTGAAAACTGACCGACCCTTCTGAATCCCAAATTCATATTATTTTCATTGTATTTAACTCTCCTTCACAAAACCCTAACATCAACCCAATAGAACATATGTGTCAAAAACTTTTTTTTTACCTACCTATTTCAAACGTGGGCCATAAAAGTGCAAACTTTTGACCATTGAAGAGAGAGTGAGCGAGTGCCTCAAAGAAATTGAAGCATTGGGCATATGAAGGAAGACTAGGCATTTATTTAACACGGGCTGGGCAAAATTTAACAAAAGGGGTAAAAGTGAGTGCTTCGGTTTCAACTTCTAAAGAGGAAAGCTTTCCACAATACTAGTGTCCTGCAAGTGCGATCAGTGGATTGGCGTCAGGTGCTTCTCGTTTTGGCCCAACCCCCGCCCGCTCCTTCAAGTTTCTCAGTTCGGTCGCTGCGGGATGGTTAGAAAAGGAAAAGCTGCCAAAGCGGCCCACACCCCCCCACCCACCCACGTTGGCCCAACCCCCGTTGATGCAACTTTGCCTGATATGTGTGGGCTGGATGACTTGCAAAACCAAAAGCTGCCATTGTATAAACTGTCAAAGCCAGTACAAGACTTTTTTTTTACCTACCTATTTCAAACATGGGCCATAAAAGTGCAAACTTTTGACCATTGAAGAGAGAGCGAGCGAGTGCCTCAAAGAAATGGAAGCATTGGACATATGAAGGAAGACATAGTGTCCCATTAGACTAGGCATTAATTTAACACGGGCTGGGCAAACTAAAAAAAGGGGGCCAAAGTGAGTGCTTTGGTTTCAACTTCTAAAGAGGTTTCTACTTTCTGCAATACTAGTGTCCTGCAAGTGCAATCAGTGGATTGGCGTCAGCTGCTTCTCTTGCCCAACCCCCGCTCCTTCAAGTTTGTCAGTTCGGTCGCTGTTGGATGGTTTGAACAGGAAAAGCTGCCAAGCTAAAACCACCCCACCCACCCACGTTGGCCCAACCCCCGTTGATGCAACTTTGCCTGATATGTGTGTGCTGGATGACTTGCAAAACCAAAAGCTGCTTGGTATAAACTGTCAAAGCCAGTTCAAGACTTTTTTTTACCTACCTATTTCAAACGTGGGCCATAAAAAGTGCAAACTTTTGACCATTGATGAGTGAGTGAGTGAGTGAGTGAGTGCCTCAAAGAAATGGAAGCATTGGACATATGAAGGAAGAAGACATAGTGTCCCATTAGACTAGGCATTTATTTAACACGGACTGGGCAAATTTTAAAAAAAGGGGTAAAAGTGAGTGCTTTGGTTTCAACTTCTAAAGAGGAAAGCTTTGCACAATACTAGTGTCCTGCAAGTGCAATCAGTGGATTGGTGTCAGGTGCTTCTCTTTTCAGCACAACCCCCGCTGGTTCAAGTTTGTCAGTCAGCTCGGTCGGTTGGTCGCTGCTGGATGCTTGAACCAAAAGCTGCCCCCACCCACCCACCCCGCCGCATCATTTTGTGTGGCCCGGGAAAGTAAATGATGAGTGCCGACTTTTTGTTTTAGGATCAAATTAAAATGAAGAGTATAGATGTATATTCAATTTCGTGATTTTCCCCATTTTAAATCAATCATTGTCATTTTTAAAGTATTTTTTTCTGTTTTTATTCATTTTGTAAAATCTAAAAATATATAAAAAAAAGCTCAAATAAACATTGTTTTAGATCTATAAAAACTGAATATTCAGGACTTTTAATCCAGTTCTTTTAATCAATTTATGACATTTAAAAAAAAATATTCTATCTAAAATGGTCCGGCCCACGTGAAATCAAGTTGACGTTAAAGCGGCCCCCGCGAACCAACCCGAGTCTGACACCCTTGCAATAGAACATCCCAATTTGCGTTTTTGGCCTCACAAATACAGTTCTGAGTTTTTGAGAACTAGCTTAGCCCACCCGAGATCGAGTTAGCCCGCAAAGCAATCAGAGTTGGACGCCCCCGATTTAAAGGTTCCCTGGCAAGAAAAATGAGAGACGCGACCAATCCCTCGGAGCGCCGCGATAAGGAACGGTGGGGATCAAAGATCAGGCGCCGTTAGTGGCTTAAGAAAATTGCCTGGCGTGATGCATCTCCCGCTAAGAGGGTCGGCGGGCCATTATGTCAGCGAGCCGGGCCCATCATCGTTCAGCTCGCCCAATTAAAGCGCCGCACGTAAATGTTTCGGGAAATTGCCACGCCACGCCGTCAATCCCAGGGGACTCCCAGAAGTTATTTTGGGCTTGGCGCCGCATCGAGCGCTTGAGGGCACGGCGCCGTTGGGTCATTAGCGGAAGCGGCGACGTCGCGCTGGATCTTAGCGTTAGCGTGCTGAGGAACGATGTTTAAATGTGGTTCCCGTTGCTATACTCGATGCGAACACAAGGGGCTCCGCACCCGACAAATTCCGTGAAAGCCAACTTTTGCGACAGGCTTGAGATGGATTTCCAAGTGCCCACTTTTGACTTCCTGTTCATTTTTGAGTACATTTTAAGTGACATCTGACAGAGAAAGTTCATTCATTCATTTCGCCTTAGATAGATAGCAATTATGATTCAGAATGAAAACAATTCATTCATTTTCTGAACCGCTTACCGTCACAAGGGTCGCGAGGGGTGCCGGTGCCTACCCCAAATAACACCCTGATCCGGTGGCTAGCCAATCGCAGGGCACAATGAGACAGACAACCAATTACTTGCGATTAGGGGCAATTTAAAGTGCTAAATTAGCCTAGCAAGCATGTATTAGGAATGTGGGAAGAAACCGGAGTACCTGGAGAAATTCCACGCAAGCCTAGATAGAACATGCAAACTCCACACAATGAGGACCCACCTGGGATCGAACCCTCGACGCCAGAACTACGAGGCCGACGCGCTAACCACTCCCTCCACTGCGCCGCTAACGGCATTGAATTCAATACGCAATTACGAACCAGCGCACTAACCACCCTAATCTTAAAATGTTTTTCTTGGTTTTATCATTATTACTATTACTTTAGGTAGCAATTTTACAAGGTTTCCAAGAGTTTCTGGACAAAGGCACAATGCTTCCTGGGAAATTACTGACGCTAGCTTGTAAGCGCAGCGTTATGGACTGTGTAAAGGACTTCTACACTCTTCTCTATGTAATTACCTGAGTGGAAAGTGACACTTAACGAGCTGGAGCGCAAGTCACCTGAGTGTGAGTGTGTGTATATGTGTATATGTGTGTATGTGTGTGTGTGTGGCCACCCCGCCGCGTTACAGCGCAAACGGCTAAAACAAAGGCGGGGCGCCGATCCGCAGGTGTTGCCGTTTAATTAATGAAGCGGCGGCCAGTCACACTTGGCCGCTTCCCCAGCTGAGCCAATCACGCCGCCAAATCAGATTGAAACATTTAAATAAAAAAAAAAAAAAACGGTCTTCAAGCTGTCGTCAATCTGCCGGCGAGTAATTGATGATACACCGCAACATTTTTGGCGCAATGCTTTCCATTCGGGCCGTTTCAACACACAGGCTAGCTAGCTAGCGGTCGGTGTATCCGCCTGGCGGCTTTTCGGTCCCGGGGTCGAGAACTTGGACGTATTACCGGGGAAATGAGGCAGAGGGGGTGCCGGCGAACGCGACGGGTGGCGAGGTCGTGTCCGCTTAAAAGCTGGCGAGCGTCGCGCCGGCTGGCCTGCCGGAAGCTGGCCAAAATATTTTGTGGGCATTTTGTGCGGAAATGGGCGCGGCTGGTTATGAAATGGGCTCTTTCCCCGCCAAGGCCTGAACGCATTGCGGCGGCGGGCATTCGGAAGAAAGTCTTATAGGTTTGTCATTAGGACGGACGCCAGTCTGGCGTGGCGTTTTGGCCATTTGCCGTTTTTAACCTTTTATAAGCTAACCGTTTATCGTTTACCATTTATTACGAATGGACGTTCATCCAGAAGGGATTGGAGATATAGAGCCGTCCAGTCTAGTCCAGTCCTCCCTGTTGAAATGAATCCAATAGCTATTATTAAGTTATTTGCGCTTCTTTATCATTTTTATGGTATTTGTGGGTCACTTTTAGGTTATCAAGTGTCTATCTTGCAAATTTGGGCCATTCCAGGGTCACTTCCTGTCCATTTGGGGGTATTTCCTGTTGATGTTAGGGCTTTTTCAAAGTCATGTCCCATTGATATCGGTGCGTTTTGGGAACGAACGGTCCGAATGGTCATTCATGTGTTTAAGTCGGAACACAATCGGACCAAAATTTGAGGCGTTTTTTTCCACGAATTGTCGCTCAAGCATCGACGGTTCATTCTGACTCTTCCGTGCTTTCCATACAAATATGGGCTGTTGCATTTTTTAATGATCTTGATTCATTCTCTGTTCCGCTTCAATTGGTGGACGGAAGAAAGGTAGAAAATTGGCGGACCCACTTGGGAATCGATCTCACAGTGAGTCCAGGCTCGGAAGCGCAAAGCAACCCCAAATCACACGTCCAATTGGACTATTTCATATTTTGCCAGACTCCCGACCAAGTTCACGGACTAACCTTAATTGTACGTTCTTGCAGAGCAATTGTCACAGTTGTCACGGGAATGGATTCATTTGGAGATGTTTTCATCCATTTTCTTGCAACTGTGACTCATGTTGTCTAACTATGACTCATTGGTATTCAAATGATCTCCCTCCGTCCCCAGCATTTGACAAAAGCGCACGGGCGGAACGTGTCTAATATGGCGCTAATAGCTTTTCTCCCCAAGTTGAAAAAAAGCACAGCTTGAAGTAGGTGAATTATCCCTTAATGACAATAAAACAGGCTTATTTTTCCTGCTTTGAACTTTTAATAATGGCCGCTGCCTGTTTTTCTGATGGGATTTCCGGCGCCCTGCCGACAGCGGATTTCGTTTCAAGTCAGGATTTTGGAGAGAACCCCTGGAAATGCTCAAAAACGGCGTCGACAAGCGATATCGCCATTATTAGCTTTTATTCGGGGTGCGTATCGCCTAACGAGTCACGATTAATCCTGATGCTCCACTATGAGACAATTATTGCAATTTTTGTGTCTCACTTTGGGGGAAATAATCCAAAAGGACATGAAAGTATATATCAATTAATTGCTGAAAGAAAGTAAACATATTTTATGTTTGAACAACTTTGTAGTATTATTTTTTCAGTTTTTAAGTCCAAACCGACCTAAAAGCAGAATTCCCATTTTCAATGATGTATAGCACTGACTACGGGAATTGAGCAGGGAAACGCCCCCGTGCGTCCAAACTCGATGATGACTTCCCAGGTAACATCTGCCAACTAGTGGACGCGAGTGGAACTGTAGCCACTTCTTGTTTATTTCCACCAAAAACAATCCGATTTTGAATCAATACGAGAAATTGCACAATTTAATATCGCAGTATTGAATGGAATGCTTTTATTGACATTATTCAAGTATCGTGAGATTTAAAGCTTCACCACAAAGTGTGCAAAAAACAACAACAAACAAACAAAGAATCAGTCAGTAAATTAATAAGTAAACAAGTAGAGGACACAAGTAGTCAACGACATCAATAAGTAGGGAAGGGCACAAACAACAACAACAACAAATAAATACGTTGTCAATGGAATAAGTAGTCAATAACATCAATAAGTAGGGAAGTGCACACAACATAACAACAAACAAACACAAAATAATCAATCATTACATTAATTAATAAACACTTGGAAAACATAAGTAGTTAACAACATGAATAAGTAGGGAAGTGCACAAATAACAACAAACAAACAAATAAACAACAATAACAAATACAAATGAATAAGTAGTCAACATATTAACTACAATAATCCCTCGAATATCGCGGTTAATGTCGACCTGACATGGCTGCGATAATGGAAAGATTGCAAAGTAGGATTTTCACATTTTTATGAAAAAATGAATAGCAGAAAACAATTGACAAGGATAGGACAAGAGACAAAGAAGTGAAGTCCCGATAATGGAGGCAAGACCGTAGTCAACAACATGAATAAGTCGTCATCCTACTAGATAAGTAGAAAAAAAAATCACCATCATCACTTTTGAGATTCAAACGCGGAACCTCTCAAGTGCGAAGCAACCACTATGAAACCGCAACACATTGTCCAAACATATCAAAGTGTGAAATGACTCCCCTTTCCCCCCCTGTCTTATTCAGATGTTCCGTTCAGCGCTAATGGAATAATAGCAATCCTATTTGTATTTGGCCGCGGCGCCGATTATCGTATGGAAATCTTGTTTGCGTCTTCTTTTTTTGCGCCTCTCTAAATGCAATCTGAGCGCCGGCGTCAAGGTTATTTTAACACGCGGCGGCGGTGGCGGCGCCGTTGTACCCCACGCCGCGCCGCTCCTCGCTTGCTACGTACGCGCGAGGGCGTCTTCAAGCTAACCTTCCCGCGCGTTTCCTCTGCTGGAACTGAATTAGCCATTAGCGCAGGCGTTGGCAAATGGACGGAGGCGTGGCCACAAGGGCCAGAAATGGAATTGTGAATAATACGCCAGAGTTTAACGTTGAAAGGGGCCAAGGACGGATGAAAGCCTTTAGCGGCACGGTGCACGAGTGGTTTGCGCGTTGGGCTAACAGTTCTGGGGTAGAGGGTTCGATTCCCAACTGGGTCATCACTGTGTGGAGTTTGCATGTTCTTCCGGGTTCGTGTGGTTTCTCTCCGGGTACTTGTGTGCGCGCATAAAGGCCTCACAATCACAATATTAGAACTAAAGGCAAGATGTGTGTCAGCCATGAATTGAAATCCATTGATTGGCTTGATTCACATTTCAAAGCAAAAGGGCCTCTGACAAAGTGCTGTCAATCATACGGCAAGCGGGCCGAAAGCACTCCCCCGGGGGGTCCGATCAGGCCCGTGGGGGTGTTCTGCCCAACTTCGTAGCTCATTCCTATTATTGTAATACATTTATTTATTTAGTTTTTGACACAGACGCTATAAAATTGCAATTTTGGGAGGTTCTGTGATTGCTCAATTTCTTTCTGCAGTCAAAATGGCAGTTAACAAGTTAACAGAGAATGCTAAAATACCCCAAAACCATCAGGAAAAGCACAAAAATCAGCAAAAAAACAACAGGCGGACAAAAAACTTAACCCAAAATCAATAGAGAATGATCCAAAATTTACAAAAAGTGACCTGGAAGTCCCCTAAAACGACAAGGAAGTGACACCAAATTGACTCTGATAGTCCAATTCACTTGAAATGGCTGCAGATTCTCATCAGCCATTCCCATTGACGGTGGCAGACGTCCAATCCCTTTTGTCTGGGAACCTTCTCCCGTTCGCCCCCCCCTGGTCAAAAAGGATTGGACATCTAGCGCCGTCAACGGGGGCAAGTAAGTCCACTTTTTGGGCCGAAAACAAGCCGAGTTTGTCACCCCTGACTCAAGGCCAGATGCGGGAATTTACATACATGGGACTGGATTCATATTTCAAAACAAAAGACGGGAATGTAAACAGACTTCTGGCCTCGTACGATAAGCACGATATGATATTCTTGAGGGAAAACCGGTGGATTATTTAAAGGTAGCGGCCACGAAAGGACATTGGATGGTCGAAAAAATGAAAAAATAAATAAATAAAAGAAAATACAACAGCAGATGTGACACATCTGAGGCTGAATTATGCGGGTGGGACGTACGCGGGTGCGTCACGGCAGATAACCCGCGACGAGGCAGCGTTTGTCTTTTAGTTTTATCGTGTTATCGCTTGTTTTTAATTAAAGTCGACACCACGGCTTCCAATTTTAGACTTGTAATTCGCATTTGGAATTTCCATTTGACAAATACAAAGCGTAGTAGGAATACATAAGTATTTTTTAATTAACTCTTTATGGCAAGTGTATCGCTTTTGACACATCAATTTGGAGCCATGCGATATTTTCCACTGATAAAAACTGAAGTATCATAATAATGATAGAAATGTATGAAAAATGAGGTTTAAAATATTTTATTCTGATGGCCTTGGAGTTCAAATAATTATAATTTGCTGACATATTTCAGGGATAACGTTTTTCTTCTTCTGTGTATTCATGCCATCCTTGATGGTTTTCAAGTCTGAAAATTCTCTTGACTGACTCCAAAATATGATTTTTGCTTACTTTGATATTTGTCCACCTCATTTTTATTGTATCTAAATCTTTTTATGACGACTTATTGACGTGTGCACTTTCCATTGAAGCTTTAAATCTCATGGCAATTCAATTTTTGAAAAACCGGCAACATCTGATTGAAGCAGCGCCAATTGAAACAAAAAGGAAATCATGGCTTTGGCTTAAAAAAGACTTCTTTTGAGAAAGCAAAGCTATTGTATTGACTTTTCTATTTGCGTCCAGATGGCAACGACAGTCTTGTCGCTCCTCGGGAAATTTGTCAATGGAAAAGAGAGATAGAAAAAATGGCGAGACGGCGCGTCTATTTTCGGACTTGATGGAAATGAGTGTTGCCGCTCACCTGTTCACACCGAACAATCCATGAAAATGTTATTTTTAAGATGGACTTTTCACAACTGGCTTCATATGACGCTATACACGACATAAAGAGTCTACAGTAATCCCTGGAATATCGCACTTAATGTAGACCAGACATGGCTGTGATAATCGAGGGTCACCCCTATTATATATATTTTTTTGCTTACGAGTTTCAACGTGGATTTTCGCATTTTTATGAACTTTACATTTTTTTAAAATAGTAGTAAATTCGTGAATAGTGAAGACGTGATAATCGAGGGATTGCTGTATTTTCTTTTACTTATTTATTTATTTATATATTTATTTATTAATGTATTGGTATATTTATTTATTTATTTATATATTTTTCTATTTTATTAATTTATTTATATATTTTTCTATTTATTTATTATGTATTTATTTATTACCTAAAAGTAGTAAATTCGTGATAAGTGAAGACGTGATAATCGAGGGATTACTGTATTTTCTTTTACTTATTTATTTAGTTATTTATTAATTTATTTGTATATTTATTTATTTGTATATTTATTCATTTGTATATATATTTTTTCTATTTATTAATTTATTTATATATTTTTCTATTTATTAATTTATTTATATATTTTTCTATTTATTTATTATGTATTTATTTATTACTTATTTATTTATGTATTCTCACCCTCTTGCTACCGTGACAATGAATACGGGATGAATAAAATTATCTAATCTAATTGTAATATAACATCACTGGCATATAGAACATGGTAACAAACTCAAGGCCAGGGGGCCAAATTGGGCCCTCCACTTCATTGTATGTTGCCGACAAAACTAACTGTAATGTCATTTTTAAAAATGTTTCTTGCTAAATTAGAATTTTACAAAAATCTGTACTCCGCAATGAAAGATTAGAACATCAGGAATCAGAAGTATTGACCCACTAAAAAAATAAACTGCAATTTTAAATAAACAAAAAGAGCAGGTCGTCCGCCCATGATGCAAAATGAGCCAGCCAATCGGTGTCTAGCGTTCTCCCCCCAAAATAAACATAAAAACATTGAAGAACAGCAGGCAAAACGGGAATCCCTCCGTCAGTTAGCACACGCAAGCAATTCTTCCGCAGCCCGCCGATGACGACAAACGCTCGCCACTCCTTTATCTCCCGGGACCGCCCGCGCTTGTCTCTGAGAGTGAGCGGCGGGCGATCGAGAAGTCAGCAAAGTGAGCCAAGTGAGCGAGGTGGGCGAGGTGGGATCGGGGGCAAGAAACATCGGTAAATTATTCAGCGCTTTGAAAACACGGCGCGCATCATTCTTGAGGTTGCACGGCTTTGCAGAATTTCGATGAAAATGTTCCCCCGGGGGGGCCCCATTCATTATGTATCACGCCACGCTCCACGCCCATCCCGACCAGATCTTGTCATGAACGGGGCGGGGCGCCGGCCCTCCTTTTGGACGTCCAATCCAATCCAAATCCAATGCCACGCGCCGCCGGCTGGCTTTGATTGTTTGGACGCTGTCGGGGAACAAGCGGGGGTGCTATATCATCCTTCTTGATCCATTTATCGACCATCAAATGAAATCAATAATTCCATATTTAGACACATTTTGGACTTTTGTTTTGAGCTTCTAAAATCCTCCTCTTAAGCATCGTTTCTACATTTGTATTGTATATTTTAAAGATAACCCCCCCCAAATGTACTGTATTGAATAGGAATATGTATAGTTGATATGATATATGGTACAATTATTTTTGGTTTTAATGATTAACTTTAAATGGGAAAACATGATCTGATTTGCATAGTCTTCCATCTTTTGTAAATTCCTTCATTTTCTCAATCGCTTATCCTCACAAGGGTCGCAGGGTGTGCTGGAGCCTAAGGCTGAATGGGTGTTCAGCCAATCCAGCCAATGGCAGGGCACAAGGAGACAAGGCAACCAATCGCTCATAACTAAGGGCAATTTAGCCTAAAATGAGCTTAGCATGCATGTTTTTGGCATGTGGGAGGAAACCGGAGTACCCAGAGAAAAGCCACGGAGGCCTGGGTTGAACACGCAAACGCTAAACATTGAGGAGCGACATGGGATCGAACCCTCCACCCCAGAAGTGCGAGGCCGACACGCTAACCACTCGTCCGCCGGACCGCCCATCTTCTATACAAGATGACAAAATTAAAATGATGCAAGTTTCTAGATTGATTTCATTCTCATGACTTCAACACACTTAATTGACTTTTGTGGCAACGCCGCGCAAAAAAAGACAAAGCTAACCCTAACCCTAATGACCGGCAATTTAAAACGTTTGCTTGCGTCGCCTGTAAATCTTTCTCCTGAACATTAACAGAAGAAAAAATGGAACGTATGCCAACAAACGATCAAGCAATCTTTTTAGTCTGCATTGCTTTAATTCAAAGACGACATTTTCCTCTTAGGTGACTAAATAATCACTGCTAATCAACAGAAAAACTGCTTTTAGGCTTCTTTTTATCCCAGAAAGTTGATCACAGCCTGCTGACTGACGCCAGTTTCAATAATAACGTGGCAACGTCACTTTTCAAGAGTCTGACACCTCGGATGAGTCATCTGGGCGGCGGACAAGAAGTGCCATCTCCCGTGTTAGATGATCATAATAATAATAATAAGAAAAATCCTCCTCCGTATGGCACATTTGCACACTTCCTCCTTTTAATCAACCAAAAGAAAATGGGGAAAAGGTGGCCAAATGCAAAAGGTTTGGATTTCTTTTCTCACCAAGCAAGCGCCTGTTGCGCACACGTCACGTCAGTCGGTGGAAAGGACCATTCAGAATACCAAAATGGATTTCTATATTTTGTCTCTTGGTTTGCTGCCATTAAAAAGCAGTTTTTTTGTTTTGTTTTGAAACGTCAGTGAGGCCAAAGACGTCCAATCGTTTTGGACTGGGAGGGCTAACGTGAAGATGCCGCTATTAATTGACGTCTTGAATAGTTTGATTTTTTCCCCTTACGAAAACACAATATTTTCTCGCACATTGACCGCCTCCGCGTATAAGCCGCACTCTTAAAATGGCCTTAAAATGCCTGAATTTGACGATTTCTCACGTATAAGCCGCCCCCTGATTCCAAATTTTCACTGCCATATTGATTTTATTCCGGACTAGTAGTCATGGCGACGACGTCAGGGACGTGTCAATGGCTTTGATGGAAAGCCGTACGCTAGGCAAGATCACCATCTTTGATCGTTTGGCAGTTTGATCGCCATGATCACATTCCACTGCCATTGACGGTCCTAGATGTCCAATCCAATATGATCGAAAGCCGGTAGAGCTCAAACGATCAAACTGGATTGACATCTAGCGCCATCCGTGTCTATCGCTGTCAACAACATTGACTGCCTTAACCCTTTAAAGCCCAAACCACAAAATAATTGACAACAAATTGAACTGGAATGTTCATTCGCCTTACTCAGTCCAAAAAGATTGGTCACCCCGAATGACTAAGAAAGGACGTAAGGGAGCCACCCCGCACCGTTTCCCTGGAAATGCCAATTCTCGTTAGTATTCCTCTCCCTCCCGCCACCGAGTGTTTGGGCCATGTTTCTGTCTTCAGCTCACACTTTGGCGCTTGTTTCTACAAGCTTTTCTCGGTCAAATAAACACACGGGGGGGTTGCCGTGGAGATGGCGTCGTCTTCCACCTCTTAATTATTTACTTGAGTGGCTGCGCAGACCAAACGCAAGCACACAAAAGACGCGCGACAAAAAAAAAGAAAAGGAAAAAAATACAACAACAACAAGGGGAAACGTGTACGATTGGGAAAGTCAGTGAAGCGGAGGAATGACAAATGGACTCTTTAGATCTCTCACTGTTGTATTTGGGATGCCTTAATTGAACATGAGCTGCCACGGACACAGCAGACGACATGAAAGGCTAACGGGGAGGGGCTGGGATGGCTTTTTTCTGAGTTTTTTTTGCAGCAAAGCACTCTGGGATTTTTTTTTTAAACAACACAAACGGCATTTACAAACGTCAACCACACGCGTGGCTTTCAAGTTATTCGGGGAGCCCTTGAAGTCAGAGTGGATTATTCCCAAATCTCCTCACAGGGAAGTTACCCAAGCAAAGGAAAAACAAAGGAGAGCGACCGGTCTTTATGTGGTAAAAAGCAGCGGGAAGGGAGAAAAATGACATTGCAAAAGTCTGCTTTGATTTGATGAAAAGTTCAAAAAGGGGAGGAAACCGCGGTGGGAACTTTGGCGCAGTTCGTCGTTAACGCGGCGGCGGCGGAGGCGACGGCGGAGGAGTTCACCTGCCAGACGAGACGCGTGGGATCGGGACTTTCGGATTACCGTTTCATAATCAGCCTCATTAATCCGGTAAAAGGAATCTTTACGGTGGGCGCTTCCGTAGACGCGCCGCTTCTGCTGAGGCGTCGATAAAAAAGCAACAGGCCAGTTATGATGTCGTTAGGCAGCCAATAAAAGGCACATTTGACTTGAATGGGACCATTTCACCCGCCGTAAAAACGCCTTTTGAAATTTGCTGTATTTACTTGACGGATAACGCCTCGTCATTGAAGGCTTTTTTTTTCCTTTTGGTTCGAGCGTTCCGAGAGAAAATGAAAAAGTTAGCAGCGGTAGCTAGCTAAAGAGTTAGCGTCAAAATTAGCGAAAAAATTAATACGGTAATCCCTGGATTATCGCGGTTGATGTAGACCAGACATGGCCGCCATAAACGAAAAACTGCAAAGTAGGGTCACCCTTATTTTAAAACAAATATATAGATACAGTTTTTTTTACTTCAATGCTGATTTCTAGTAGACAGTGCAGGAAAGGGGAGTGGCTTCCGCTTTGGAGTTTCAGCGTGGATTTTCACATTTCTATGAATTTACAAAAAAAATGTAATTGAAAAAAATTCCCCCAGAAAAAAAAAATCCACGATGTCGTGAACCCGCGATATTCGAGGGATTACTGTAGCACTCATTTTTCTATTTTTAGTAATGTCTCACTACTACTACTTCAGGAAGCGTTTTACTTGTAACGGATTGTAAGAATTGAAGTTTCTTTTTTCCTGGAAAGCTTCATGATTGATCAAATAAACTAACTTTGCAGCAAGAAAATAACGGAGGGCCTTGTAGAGATGGAAATCCAAATTTGGCATATGGGCATCCTTTAAACTGCTTTAAAATTGCCAGAATTAAGAAGACTATTCAAGGATAACGTAAAAAAAGGATATTTTGACGAGGGGTTTTGTTGAACCAAAGTTTTGGTCTTTTTTTTTTTACATTAAATCACTTCTTAATTTGTTTAAAAAAAAGAATAAAGGCAAATAATGGCGTTTTCATAACATGTTTGCAGATAGTTTGCCGCATTAAACATGCACATCTAATGAGTTCAGATTGGCTAATCACCTACCTACCTACCTACCATTAATCTGTAAAATGACATATTCTAACTTTTGATACTTGATGAAAACAGCAGAAATTCTGAATTTTTGTTTTTTGATCTGAAGGCAAAATGGCTTTCATTTCTGGAACGACGCAGCAGCTAATTTGTACAACATCTAATTGGCATGTATTTCGTAAATGACCAAAGAATCCTGCTGCGCAAACGCGCCTTGAGCAATCATCATCACATGGTCTACCGGCGTCAAGCTACACTTTCCATTCCGTATCTTTGTAGCTAGCCAACGCTCAACTGTGTCCAGCAGCTCATTCCTGACGTCGTCTTCCAGGACAGGCTGTCTGCCGTTTATTTTTATTGTTTTTAAAAAGCCATCTGGATGTGTAAGCTGCGACAATGACTAAAAACGACGGAGATCCAAAGCGCCGCGTTTGTCAGGCTTGAAATATCAAAACGATTAGCTGACAGATGCTTAAAAGCATTGTAGTGCTAGCAGGGGGGGACTCCCAATTTCCATTTGCGTGATAATGATCCGAATGTTTGTCAGTAACGGGGACACCGACCGGTCTTATTGATTCGCCGTTTGGCAGAATTCCAACCGGCAATGAGTGGAAAAACACAAGAGATTTGTCAATCGTTTAAATCCTGGTCATCTCATTGACAATTCTTGGTTTCTAACTCGTTTCATCGCTGCAAGACCCCCCAGTCCAACTGGATTGGACATCTAGCGCCTTTAATGCCGATGAAACCAGTTCGAATGGAAGGATGGTTGATTTTGATTCGCTTTACTTAACGTTTCACATAGACAACTTGCCAAAAGATGAGGATGGTTGATTTTTATTAGCTTTACTTAACGTGTCACTTCACAAAAGAGTGTCTTCTATTGGACAAATGTTGGTAAATGTATGAAAGCATTTTGAAAAGTCAAATTTGAAAACCGTCGCTGACAAAATCCCGTCCGAAATTACATTGTGGCGGCTTTGAGATTTGACAGATGGGGTGCTGGACTTTTTGATTGAACAAGGTGAGCAAAATCAAACAGCAAGCGCATTCAATCGGTCGGTAGGTACCTCGAGATGGCAAATTTACTAGCCAGGGGCGGCCAAAACACAAATCGATACGACTTTGACCTGAGCTAACTTAAGTGTTTGGCTCCAATGTCGTCCAAAATCAATACGGCGCTTTTCCTCAATAATCCTGGAAAGCCGGGCTTTGAAAATGGCAAGTGGCAGGCAACAAGGTGACAAGTACTCTTTCTCTTTTCAACTTTGGACTTCTGATACACAGTCATCTCAAATCAATGGCGCTCTGGCTCCAACCTGGGCCCATCATCGATGATAGTAAATAACAACAACTCTGGAATTACTCTAGTGAGGCTTCACTTTAGCAAGTGGTTTTTTGATCGATTTAGTCCTTGACTGAATATTATAAAGACCCATCAGATAGTCCTTTGCTTTATTTTCACATTTTTTGCGGTGTTTGTGACACATATCCACTGTATGGAGCTACGTACGCACGCTTCCAGAAAAGTCCAGATACATTGAAGGTTTCAAACATAGCGACATTCGATGCCTTTGCAGTAGTACCTTGAGATACGAGCTTAATGCGTTGCGGGAGCCGAACTCGCGTCAATTCACTTGTATCTCAAATTAAGTTTTCCCATACAAAATAACGAAATACAGCCCCTACCTCTACTTACAAATGCTGCTAGGTAGGAAAGTTTCAGGTTACAAAATCTTTTTATATGCAAATGAGTGACTGGAGATACAAAAAAGATCCTTTTTGCACGGCAACGGGCTCGTAACATTACATAAACAAATTTAAATGATCTTGGATTGCAGACACATTCAAAAATGAGTTGAATCTAACCTTACACTAAACTTAAGTCTAATTTTGTTTTAAATTTTGATACCTTTCTTGGCTCTATTGGCCCCGCCTCCACCCTGACTTTCAGATCTAACCCATTGAGGGTTGTTTGCTTTTGTCTTCCCTTCAAAATATTCCCAAAATAATGCCCACAAATGTCCTCACAATTGGATAACGCACGACCACTTGCCGACGAGAAGTAGTATACTCCTCTCGTATTAGCGAACAAGCTCCACCATTTGCACTGACTAACAGGAAGAAAAAAAAAACACTGAAAAAATGCAATGCTCCGCCCAGTGCTCGTATAGACATTACACGAGAGAGTTGCGACCAGAGAGACAGTGGCCATGATGTTCTTATGAGCAGCCTCTCGTATATCAAAATTTGTCTCGTATATCAAGATAACTATTTGGTCCAAATTGTACTCGTATCTCAAATTGTTCGTATGTCGAGATATCACTGTACAATGTCAGCAGATTATGTTTACACACGAGCATGAATTGCTTATACGCCGTGTCTGAAAGAGGCTTTTCCAAAGGACGAGATGGAGAAAAACAATGAGCCACTCGCTCGCCTTGGCGCTTTTCTCCTAACAAGCAATATAAAGGTCTGCCGTCAACCCGAAACATCATTATTGGCGTTGCGTACGACGACGGTGCCTTTCTCGCAATGGCGACGCCGGCTAAAAATATGCCAGGTGTTGTCTCCATTTTATTAAAATATAGCAGGAAAATAATTGGGCCAATGGAAGAGCGTGGTAAGAATGGCTGCCATTCCTTTGGAGGGACCCTGCGAGGATTCGTTCCGAGTGCGTTTCGGGGATTTGGCGGCTTCCTCGTCCACGCCGTTGATTATTGCAACATGTCATCTAGGGGGGGGGGGGGGGGGGAAGTTTACTTCTCAACTCGAAGGAGCTAGCAAAATGCTCGGCACGATGCGCAGGCATTCGTCAAACGCTCAAAGCGTTGACATCTGCGTTGGGTCTCCGGGGATTTTGGGCTGTCTAGACGCACGCCACCGTGACAATTTCAAACCATTTTGTCAGGATGAAAACGTGGGAGAAACTTGCAAGATCTTTCTCACTCACTCACTGACTTAGCCCGAATGCTCGCCGCCGGCCCTCCCGGTTTCGGATAAATCGGCACGATGAGGATATTTATGGCCAAGAATTAGGGAAGTATTGTCGTCAATTGCCTGAGATTTGAGCATTTTTCAGAAAAATCGGCAATTATTAATCACTTTCGGCCCTTTTTCATCAAATACGAATACGAGGCATTTACCAGGCATGGCATTAGCACATCCGCCTGACAGTTCTGAGATTGAGGGTTAGAACCCCGGTGGATTCCGACCTTCCAAGTGCGGAATATGCATGTTATTCCCGTCCGTATCTGTTTGGGTTTTCTTCGGGTACTCCGGTTTCCTCCCAAATCCTCAAAACATGCATGCTAGGCTCACTCAAAATTGTCTGTAGGCATGAGTGTGAATGATTCTTGATCTCATTGGTTGCCAGCCAATTAAGGGAAACCCCACCTAATGCCTACGGGTGGCCTCCGGCACCCTCGCGAGGACAAGCGGAACGGAAAATGCTCGAATGAATGAATGACAAATGTACAAATATGCTACATTCGAGGAGACGCAATACAACACGACCCATTTTGTGAGTTCCCCCCCCCCCCAACATCGCCAAGCGCTAATCACCTCTGCGTCTATGCTAACGAAAGCTCTTTGTTCAGTCCCCATTGACAGATTCCTCGTTGCTGTGTTTGCATTTAAGGAGGCGTTTGCGTGGCCCAATCGGAGAAGATTCCCAGGGAGCCCAAGCCGGGCGAATTCGACAAGGTCATCAAACGCCTTCGCGATAATCCCAACGCCAGGGTGGTCATCATTTTTGCTAACGAAGACGACATCAAGTAGGTGGCCCAACACACGAATGGTAGAAAAGTATCGGGAACTGACCTTTTTCTGCCGTTAAAGTCCACTTGGGAATTTTTGGGGGTTTTCTCAGACGACTTCTGCACGCCGCTAAAAAGGCCAACCAAACGGGCCACTTCATCTGGGTGGGCTCGGACAGCTGGGGCTCCAAGATTTCGCCCGTCCTGCACCAGGAAGAGGTGGCGGAAGGGGCGGTCACCATCTTGCCCAAGCGCCAGTCCATCAAGGGTAAAGGCGGTCCTGAATAAAGCAGGCGGGAAATTAGTCAGGCAATATTCCATATGCAATGCTAATGTAAACAACGGCACGGGAGTTATTGCTTTGAACGTTACAATCGGGTGGAGATTGTTTTTGACAACAGATGCTAACAGTATTTTCCAGTATGTACTACATCATTGTATGAGGTTAGCGACGAACATTAGCTAGTTCATTGGAAAGGCATATTTACGGGGCTTTTTAGAAGTATTTGATTTCTTAATTGGTATTAGCACCATTTTATTTGCGTTCAGGTTTCGACCGCTACTTCATCAGCCGTACGCTGGAGAACAACAGACGCAACATCTGGTTCGCCGAATTCTGGGAGAACAACTTCAGCTGCAAGCTGAGCCGACACGCCCTCAAGAAAGGTTCCGGGCTCAAGAAATGCACCAGTAAGTCGTCGCCGGTTTGTTTAAGCCCGATCGCGGGCAAAAATATAATGTGAAAATAGCTCAAATATTCATTCATGCAGTGATTTTCCTTCTTTCTTCTTCCGACGTGCTACTATTAAGCATTGTGTATTTACTGCGTGAAAGAAAACTATAAAGCTGTTTTGAAAAAAGACCAGTCACAATTAATTAACGGCCCTTTGACAGATCATGCAAATCCATTTCTTTGGAAATGTTATCACACAATGCTAAATTATTCCCCAAAAGCCGACTACAAAGTCTCCCGTGCCAACCAATTTACAATTCTGGAGGCAGCGTATGCGTGCGTGTGCGTGCGTGCGCACACACTCGGCAGGGAGTCGAGGCAGTGACCCTCATGCTGTGAAGCGCCACTGATCCACCGCGCTGCCCTGAGGCCGCGCATATGCATGCTCACTGGCCGCTTACCATGCAGATGTTGGTATTTAAGAACAAAAAATGCCTTGTGATGCAAGTCGATAAACCCACGCAAAAGTTAAACATGCTATAGACACACACAAGTGAGTTTTTTTCATGTTTTATGCAAATGCTTTTTGGGGAATTTCGCTAATAGACATGAAAATGAATTTTGTTTAGCGTTTTATTTGTTTATCTTTTCTCTATTTCGAAATAAACGACCGTTACGGCGTTTCGTCTTTGTCATCTTGCACAGTTTCATGCATATCAAGTCTTATTTGTGCATATATAATTGATTCAGTCATCTTTTTTGGGAGTTGCAAATACGGCTTATATGCGAGAAAATACGGTATATCAAAAAGAGTATTGGCATTGGTTCATTCTACAGTTGTGTGTCGGAATTGGAAGCAAAAACGTTATTGGTGCAACACTTAGAAATATACATGACTACTATCACCTTAGCGTATAAAAAAAAATATCACCAAAGTAGTTTAACCTTTAAAGCGTGTGGATTCGCTTTTTGTATCCTGACTATGATGGTGGATATGTTACGCTGTGCGAAAGCCGTAAGTGTAGATGATGTCATATATTATTCATTATTTGGGGTTTTTTTTAGAAGAAGGTTCGTGGGAGGATGAAAAACAAATGATCCCTGTTATGTTAGTCTAAAGTCACTGAAGAAGTTCACATGAAAAGCGGATAATCAAGCAAGCGAGGACTCCGGAGAGGGAACGTCGGGACTCGGACGCGGTTGGTTGGAAGCGGGGGGGGCGGTGTTATTTTTTTGGGGGGCGGGGCTGATGGATGACTCAGTTGAAGTGACCTATACTGGGCAGCCACTGGGAATCCTGGAGGACCCCTCTGGGAATGGTGGCGATGCAGCGTCATTCCACTTTGACTACATCTAACATGTCCGAGAGGGACGGAACGGACATTGGGTATTACGCGTTGGTGTCTTATTTGCTACACGGTCGATTGGTCGCCGGTCTTTTGGTCGCCGATCTTTTGGTTGCCGGTCTTTTGGTCGCCGATCTTTTGGTTGCCCGTCTTTTGGTCGCCCAGAAGGTTATTGATAATTACCATTTAAATTGTTTCTCAAATTCCCTACATACAAACTGCAAATGACTATTTAGTCATACTTAATGCCCTATTAATGATTAGGCTAAAGAAAAGCTCCACAATTCCCGGACTTTGATTGTTTTTTGTTGGAGAACTTGTTAAGAGCCTGGCTGAACTGACGTCACTTCTTAAAGGGACAACGCATGTACATCCAAACTCTTATTATACACTCTCACGTCGGCTCAGTGAAAGTGCACATGGCCATTGTTGTTGCCTTTTATTCATACGTAGACCGTGTTGTTTTACCTTGTTTTGTCGCCGCTCTTTTGGTCGCCGGTCTTTTGGTTGCCCGTTGTCACGGTCAGGGCGACCAAAAGAGCGCACACGGTCTTATTTAGTTATGTGCGTGCTAAAATATTGTTTAATTTTTTGAATTAACGTATTTTTAGGGCCTGCGTATAATTTCCACCAGCCAAAAATTCATGATATATCTTATACTCAGGTTGGACTAATAGTCTGAAGAACACGATATAGTACAGTATTTTTGTATAAAACAAGCAGTGGTATCTCTACATACAAAATTAATTGGATGCAAAAGCGGTTTTGTAACGTAAAAGTGTTAAGGAGGTAGTGTTAACGATTTTAACTCAATGTAAGTTATGTTTCTACTTTACGAAAAGTCCATGTTACGAAACCACTTCTAGAACGAATACATTTTGTAAATAGAGGTACCACTGGATTTTGTATGTTCATAGGTAGAGGGACTACTGAATTTCTCAAGAAATATGAGATCTAGAATGCAAATATTGAGCTGAATATAGAAAAACACCAAACTCCCACGTGGCACATTAAAAGTGTTCACCCTCTGAAGAGACTCAGATTTCTATTTGGTGTTTGAAGAGGCCAAGTAATAAAAAAAAGAAAAAAAAGGGGGTTGGTTTTAGATTGTGCACTTGAAAATGAGCTGTCATATCGTTACAGTACATTTTCTTTGCAGTGAAGTGCAACACGAGGAAACTAAAGATGCAGACATGTGTAAATAGTTGGAGTAACTTCCACCCCGCTGCCCAATTTCACAGCCCACCAAAAGCGGCGGCGGCGGGCGGGCGGGCGGGCGGATGAAGCCACCTCCGAACGCTTTGCTCTCGTGGCTCCCCTCAAGCGTTACAGCCATTTTACTGTCAAACGCCGATTCAACCTCGGCTTGCCGGGGACGATCCGTCTCGCCACGGTCGGCCGAGGTTAAGGAGCGCCGACTCTCCGTCGACTGAGCGCAAGGGCTTTGACGTGTCTCTCCTCCGAGAATTAATCAGCGTCTCATTCGGCTCATGATCAAAGCGTAAGGCAGACGCGTACGGAGGGGACGCAAAATTGACGTTGATTTATGTTGAAAGGGGAGGTGAGCTCCAAAGCGCGCATCTCGTTTTGGATGCTTGTTAACCAGGTGAGCGCCTGAAAACGTTGCTTAGTTATGAAAAGACTGCTGCGGAGCACTCGGAAGATGCTATGCTAGCAGGTGTTAGCGGTACGGGTAGATTTGAAATTGACCAAAAAATGGGAAATGATTTGGCTTTAGTCAATTCATGCACGAAATGTTTTTGGGGCGCTTAAGTCGTTCATTTGGCAAACGGATTGGACGTCTTTCGCTGTCAATGCCACTGAAACATTAGGTTTCATGTGCAGAATTCCTCGATAAAATAAATTAGACGTCAATTGCCATAAATGGCATATGAGTTAAATGCTTTGAAAAAATAAAAACGGAAGGGCAGTAACTAGTGTTGCCCTGTTTTTATTTTTTGTAAATTCGTTCGGTTTATTAATTTTCTATTAATTGATACATTTATGTAAAATAAAACAGTCATCATAAATAAAATTATTATTGGATTGGATTGGATAAATTTATTCATCCCATATTCGGGAAATTTCGTTGTCACAGTAGCAAGAGGGTGAGAATACAGACACAGAAAAATACATTTTGGACATAAATAGATAGGTCATAAGTAAGTTAATAAATAAATAAATAAATACATGAACAAATATATAAATAAATAAGCGTGTATAAATAAGTATATATATATATACATACACATAAATACATGAACAAATATATAAATAAATAAGCGTGTATAAATAAGTATATATATATACATACACATATATACATATATACACATATACATATACATTTATGTACATATACACATACGTGTACATACACATATATATATATATACATACACATAGATGTACATGCATGCATACGGTAGGTCTTAAGGGAACTATTGCAGCCAATGAGTAAATACTTCAAAATACATTTTAAATGGAAAATCAAGCAGCTGTCGGATATATTGATCATTTTTGTTCTTATCATACGACTCCTCAAAAGTTGATGTTCCGCAAACCAAGTAAAACATGACTACTCATTTTCATAAAACACCTACCTATAAAAATCTGGAAATATGACAAGGTCGCTAGATGTAAATTACCACGTTCCGTTTACACACTTCTCAACTCCAATACGTACATTTTTCTCTCGTATTAAATGATGACGGCGCGGTGAATTTGTGGTTAGCGTTTCGGTCTCGCAGTTTTGGGGTCGAGGGTTCGATCACAGGTGGATCCTCACTGTGTACGTTCTCCCCGGGATGGCATGGGTGTTCTCCGGGTACTCCGGTTTCTTTCCACATCCCAAAAAATATGCATGCTTTGCTCATTTTATGCTAAATTATCTCGAGCTATGAGTGCTCCAGCCCCCCTGCGAGTATTCAATTCTTTTTCAAGGTGGCTGTTTTCTCTTCAAAAGCAAAAGAGGGAAGGCTGCCTTTGTAAGCGACTGGGAAAATGGCCGTCGCGGGCGAGAGAATGATAGCGTCACCAAACGTCAATAGAACGTTAAGCGTGGGCGGTCTGCGGAGGGCTGCGGAGGACTCCGCCGGCACAGCGCGACGTAGCTCCGCCGCCCACGCTCGTCGGCAGATTCCCCCAGGCGTCTCCTCCTCCGCGTCGGCCGAATGGCGTCCAATCGAAGCCCCCGCGGCCCTTTAATTACCAAGGCCGTCGCCTCCCGACGCGCGTTGGAAAAGCTGGCGGGATAATCGTTAAAACGGCGAGATGAGACGTGGCCGAGACGGGGCGACGGGCGCCCCAACGCCGGGGTTTCGCACCCTTCGGATTGAGCCGGGGATTGAAAACGGCGACGGCACTGGAATGATAAACAACTGTTTGTTGGAAAACATTGGGCTGGAACCTCCACCATCAAAGTAGCAAGCGCAGCAAATTTCTCATTTCAAGTCCAAAATGCTACAAAAGTCAACATTTCCAAAACAGCAAAGGAGCCATTTTCTTCACTGTGCCAGGATCGAACCCGGAACTTTAGAAACGCGCCAACGAAAATATCGAAATAAATATATGATATATGAAATAAATGACCGTAGCATCCGCATTGTCTTGCGTTATGGCGTTTGGTGCATGTCAAGTCGAATTTGTGTGCATATAAGCCGTACCCTCGAGTGAGTCATCATTTTTTTAAATGACAAATACGGCGTATATGCGAGAAAATACGGTAACCCGAGCCGCCGCCATACGCACGAATAAGAAAAAAGAATAATTACGCGGGTCAAGCGTGATTGGAAAGTGCAACGCGTTGTTAATGCGTCAATATTTGCAAAGACTTAACATTTAGCCCAGTGTGACGAAGGCTAAACAAACGAGATTCGTGAGAAATAAATGAAACAATAAGTGAGGGGAAAATATCTTTTTTTCAAAAGGCTTCCATATAACATTGAACTTGCGCTATTTTGATAAAAATGTTGAAGTCAAGGATCATCTTGAGGAAAAGAGCTGGGATTCGCATTGAAATCTTTTCAAGCCAAGGCCTTCCACCTCAAGTTTACTTCCTGAATTAAATAGTCGCCGCGCGTAAAAAGCAGGTATGCAAATGTGAAGGACGTCTTACGTGCTCGTGTTTGCTAAAAAGAAAAAAATATTTTTCACATCAGTCGATATTCCGACCACAAAAAGTGACTATGTTTATTCATACTCCAAATCTGGGGAGTTCCCATCTGGAACTTATTTAGTAAATCATTACCGACACATGATAACACATTTTTAAATATGCATATGTATACCGACCGTATTGGCCCGAATATAAGACGTCTCCTCTTTGCCAAGACTCAAGTTTGACAAAACGACTTTTTGAACCCCAAATTCAATTTTTATATAGAAAATAACGACAGTAGCATATGTGAGACAAATGATACTAACAACATACTGTTAATATTTTTTGCCTCATTCAAATCATGCAAAAACTGTCTATCACCTCTCTTCATATCGGAACATTTAAATACGTAAACTAAAGTGCAATCACATTTGTAAATGAGTGGCTTTTGCTTTTTGAAAGGTCAATTAACCAATCTACTGTGATAAAACTACAACATTGCAATAACTGCATTTACCATCAAAGTGTTCAGCATTCGCTTTAAAGATATCTGGCGCCAACTAGCGTTGTGAATGGGTCATTTGTCTCGACGCTGAATGTAAGACGACCAACATTTTTTCAGTCTTATTTAAATGCAAAAAAACAACAACGCTGTCTTATATTCGGGCCAATACGGTACATTTGCACATATACACACAGAAATAGAAATAGTCACATATTCTACGTGTATAAATATACTGCAAACATATAAACGAATACAGATATTTACATTTTGTTTACGAATTTACGACGTAAAAGCTGTCTTTTCCTGTGCCTCACCCTCTTGCTACTGTGACAATGAAATTTCCTGAATACGGGATGAATAAAGTTATCTCATCTAATTAATTTAAACTGTGAGATCAAAAATGTCCTCGTTGCCAGCCTCCCAGTTCAAAACAATTGGACATCTACAAGTGACAGTGTTGCACAGATACCATTTTTTTTTAATTCCGACCCCCGGCTAACCGACCCAATACCACATATTTTGAATTTTTTTCTTCTTTTAATGCTTAATTACTGCCTACTAACCTAAAGGTCACAAAGAGTCATGCTAAAAAAGCAAGAAAGCTCCCCTGCAGCATCTTCGTCTCCATGGCAACACCAGATCTGACTAGCCTGGTGATTGAGTGCAACATCCACAATGCCCTTTTTACCAGGGAAAAATCTGTCCAACTGCAAGCAGCTCGAGTCTGGTAACATTTAAATAAATAAATAAATGTAAAACAAAAAAAACACCAGGCGAGACACTTTCTCATTGGAAATAATTGAAAAGACATCCAGCGGTCCACCTGCTAAGTGGCAATTCCCTTCCGAAGCGGGGCGCTAATCGCTGCCGCTCGCCGATTAGCTCGTCGCCGCTAATTATTCGACGCTTAAGCCGGGCGTCTTTTGTCCGACGGTTCGCGGCGGGCTCCGACGCGCGTCGAAACGGCGTGACGTCGCCGCGCCGCCGAGCAATTAATAAAAAAAAGAGAAATAAATAAATAAAACGGCAACGGCTGGGGTCGGGATTAATGAACTCCTATCGCCAGTTATTACACGGAGTGGATTATCCGAGCGCCCAACGTATGTCCGCCGTTCCCGCGTGCCTGCTTTCCCGCGCTTGGGCTTTTCTAAGTGAATTCCGAACGGCGGCGGCGGCGGCGTGGAATCTCCGGCGAATAAAAAAAAAAATGACAAGTACACGCTTTGGGTAAAAGATAACAAACAAATGCGGTGACTTTACCAAGTCATTTGCAGGCAAATCCTTGTAATCCTTCTGCGGAGACAACATTTGCCCACTTTGCCCGATAAGATTTCCCGCGGGAGGAGAGAGGGCAAAAAAATAAAAGCTGGCAGAGCGCTACATATCGGAATCGATTCTCCCGTCGGAGGCGGCGATGGCGAGAAAGGCCCTTTCTGTGAGCGAATCCGGCGAGGACGGGCGGTTGCAGGTGCCCCATCATTCTGGGCAGGTTGCTTTGGAATTGCGCTGTCCAGAGCGCAAAGTGACAGCGTGACAAATGAAGTTGCGCCTTAACGCGCCACATATTGACTTGGGGAAGAAACGTGTGTTTACCTCTGGCGGGGTAATGATATTTCTGTCACTGTTTAGTTCAGGGCTAGGGAAGCCATAGCTCGGGAGCCACATACGGTTCTTTGGATGGGTGCCTATGGCTAACCCGTGAGGTCAAATATGGAAACTGTTGAATGCCGAACGCACCAATAGGAGCGTCATGTTAGCATTGTGGCGTTGACACTAGCTCTAGCGCCTTTTTAAATATCTTTTTTTTCATTGGGCCTTTTTGCATGCATAGTGTCATTGATACTCATTGATTAGCAACAACGTAGCAATGTTGTTAAAAGGATTCAGAGACTTTTACGACTTGAAAAGTGGTACACGGTCGATTGGTCGCCGGTCTTTTGGTCGCCCGGAAGGTAAGTGATAATTGCCATTTAAATGGTTCCTCATATTCCCTAAATACAAACTGCGAATGACTATTTAGTCATACTTAATGCCCTATTAATTATTAGGCTAAAGAAAAGCTCCAAATTTCCCGGACTTGTATTGTTTTTTGTTGGAGAACTTGTTAAGACCGACTGACGGACGTCGCTTCTTAAAGGGACAGCGCATGTACATACAAACTCTTCTACACTCACACGTCGGCTCAGTGAAACTGCTCATGGCCATTGTTGCCTTGTTTTGTCGCCGATCTTTTGGTCGCCCGTTGTCGCGGTCGGGGCGACCAAAAGACCGCAATCAAAAGACGGCGACAATAAGACGGCGACCAAAAGACCGGCGACCAATCGACCGCACACGTGAAAAGTGGTGAAATGACTAAAAACATTTTTTATTTTAAATTGTGAGTATGTCTCTCAAGGAAGAAGATTTGAAAATCAGAATTGTTTATAGCAGTTGAATTTTTCAAATTTATTAATTATTAATTGATTTTTATTTTTTTTCAAATCCAGTTTCATATCAAAGTACAAATCATGTATGAAAGTACGGCATACATAAGATGTATTTTTAGAGGGATTTGTGACCATTTTTAACATTTCTGAAGCGGTATTTGTAAGGCTGACTACTATGTTCTATGGGGTTGAGGTCGGGGTTTCGTATCGCACATGTTGCATGATTTACCTGGACTTGTTTTTGTTTTTTCTGGGTATTCTGGTTTCCTCCCCTATTCCAAAAGCACGCATGCTGGGCTAATTTAGCACTCTAAATTCCCGGAAAATGAACGACTATTTATACTGGCTATTTTCAGATTTGGACATTTTGACAGTCTAACTTAATGGCATTTCTTAATTTGCGTAACGACAGATCAGGAGCGTATCGGCAAAGACTCCAACTACGAGCAGGAGGGCAAGGTGCAGTTTGTGATCGACGCCGTGTACGCCATGGCGCACGCGCTGCACAACATGCACCAGGAGCTGTGCCCGGGCAAAGTGGGCCTCTGCCCCAAGATGGACCCCATCAACGGCACGCACCTACTCAAGCACATACGCCGCCTCAACTTTAAAGGTCAGTTGCAGTGACTTTTTACACTTTTTATTCTACCCCAGAAAATGACATGTATTTTTTGAAAGTAATAGTTTGGAGTACATCGGGCTGGACCACAGTTGAATTGTCATTTGTCAAGTGAAACCCGCCATTAAGCCAGAATTAATTAAAAAATTAATTGCATAATTAAGGAAAGCTTCTGAAAAAAGTAGCATGCAAATTTGAAGAAACTGAAAATGTAGTTTAAGAGGTCATAGGGACAAACTGGTTTTGTACAGAAAGTTTGGACAGGTTCACAAATCAGATTTTTGAAGTACGGATATATAAATCTATAGGTCATTAATTTTTTAAATAATTAGTAAAAGAAAAATTGGAAATTCTACGTTAAAAAAATCAAGACAAAAAATGCAACAAAAAAGCATTAAGGACAAAATATAAAATAAGAATTTGTAAAGATAAAATAATAGGGTTACTATATTCACATTTTTTCTTTTTCCGCATTTTCAAATTTTTAGCTACATTTTCTTTTTTGGGGGGTATTTTTTCTATCAATTGTAAAATATAAGTCCAAAATCCAATGCTTTAATATAAGTACATAACCCTATGCTTTATGTATATTTGTTAAAGTTTTGTCTGCCAATCCATTTGAAGTGGCTGTCCATCCATTCCGCCCCTCCCACTTCAAAACGGATTGGACGGCGACGAGTGACAAACACCTTTCATTACAAAAATCCAACATGTCGAATTAACGCTAAAATCCAACAAAAACAACAACAAGATTAGACCATCACCTTGTTTTTTAAGAATAAAAAAAAATGCATTTACGCTGAAAAATAAAGGTCTGGCCCTTTTTCAGATTTATTCCATATTAGCGCTATGAGTCATATTTATAGTATTTCACCTGTGGTGCCCCCCAAAAAAGAAAAATACATTTCCATTACTGGAATCGAGCTTTTTTCGTCGCCACAATGCTTTCCAAAGGCTTTGTGATGTCATACACTATTATTATATAAGTTATTTCTGCATTTCCTGCCAGCTATCCGTCAAATTTACCCCCGTGACTAGCATATTAATTATTCACACACACACACACATTTGTGAAAAAACACTGATCCACAGTTTCATTCTATAAAAAAGGGAAGACGGCAATTTAAGACAATTATTATTCTTTCACGCAGAATTGAGTGTGCGTGTTTTTTTGTGCAGCGTTTGCTTCGATAAATTATTCATTTGAAGTCGTGCTCTGCGCGCGAGCTCTCTTTTTTTCTTTCAATTCTAATTAGTATCTACTTGTCGAATGTCAATTAAATGTTTAATCCATAAGTGAGGAGTTTAAAAAGTATTTCATCCGCTTTGAATTGGGAAGAGGCTTTCATATGACATGTGGCGCTAACTGGGAAGATAGGTTACGCTACTGTTAGCATTAGCGTCATTTTAAACTGCTATGCTGTCATTCCGATTTATACTTATTGATATTTATTGAGGACAGAAATGTGCGTTTTGATGGGTGACAGTAGAGTCTGGATTACCATATTTCCTCACATATTAGCCACCTCCGCGTATAAGCCGTGCCCTTAAAATGGTTGAATTTGACAATTTCTCGCGTATAAGCCGCCCCCTGGTTGACAACTTTCACCTCCATATTCATGGTTTTAATAGGGAGTAAAAATGTGTTACTTTGAAGGGAAAATCTGAAGAAAAATCATGGCACGTGCTATTTCTGCGATACCGTTGGAATCCAAAACACATTATTAGGGTCAATATAGACATAAGGAAGTTAGTCATCTATTCAGTAATGGTTGTTTTCTTACTGCAAAACAGAAAATAACCAACAAATAGTAGTTTTTCACGTTTTATGCCATATACAGTTTATTTTTTTCTTGAATTTCATCCATAGATGTAAAAATTAATTTTGTTTAGCCTTTAATCTGTTTATCTTTTGTGAAATAAATGACCGTATCGGCCGCATTGTCTTGCGTGATGGCGTTCGGTGCATGTCAAGTCTAATTTGTGCGCATATAAGCCGTACTATCGATTCAGCCATCATTTTTTTTTAGCGACAAATACGGCGTATATGCGAGAAAATACGGTAAAGTGAACATATTTTTGGATTGGGAGGATTAATAGGATGAGAAGGTCTGAGTTATGATTCATTAATTTGGGGTAAATTGGACCAAAAATGAATCCTAGTAAATCTAGTCTGGGTTATCGTATCTAGCGCCAAGATTGACCCTTTGTTTTTGGCAAAAAACAGACATTTTCAGATCCCAAACGGTCTAAAAATATCGCGATTCTGCATTATTAGTGAGAAAAACTAAAAGGAAGGAAAATAAATGGAGTTGATAGGATGGACTAGGCACTCTTTTTTTCCAGCGATGGCTTCCTCGAATCAGTACATGGGCTTTCAATAATAACTTGAGGAATAGTGGCCATTAAAAAGGTCTCACGGCTGCTTTTTGTCGCTAAAGTGATTTGGGCAGACAGCTGCCGACGACAAGCGACACCTGCCTACAGGGAGTCTTGACTTTCATTTGGCCTCTGTCAACTTTTATGGGGCGGGGGGTGACACAAGCCTGCAAGTCACCCCATCACTACACTAAATATGAAGATGCCCTTAAGACCAAATTGCACTCTTATCTCCACCTAACACCATGTCCAAACTGCTATTTTTTTCTCCATAATGAACCGCCTAAGAAGTGGAAAAGTCGATCATAAATTCAGGAAAATCCCTTATTTGATGTCGGAAAAGGCGCAAAATCGTTTTAAGAGCGCGGCTTTGGGCGTTGGTCAATACGGCTTGACGCGAACTGTCACACATTATTACAACAAAAAAACGGTGCTTTCAAGAAGACACACGCGCCGACAAGTTTATTGATCCATCAAAGTTAGAAGAAGCTATTTCGACAACAACGTCCGCCGCCGAGGTTTCATCTGACCGGACAGGGTAGCCAGCCAGCCAGCCAGCCAGCCAGCCGTGCCTGCGGCTTTTAACACCTCGCACTCGATATAATTGCATCAGCCCACAGCCAGATATTGAAGCTGTCCAAATGTATAAAAAAAGACTAAAAAAACAAGAGCTGCAAATGTAATTAATGCCGGTTTGAAATCGATGCTTACCAAATGTACACAGTGCTTTTACGTCCCTAGTGTGATGGTTTATCACAGAAACCCATTGGAGGCTCCCAATCAAGAGCATATACAGTGGTACCTCGACATACGAGCAATTTGAGATACGAGTCAAATTTCGGGCAAATATTTATCTTGAGATACGAGACTAATTTTGATATACGAGTAGACAGCGGACGCGAGATTCTGCTCATAAGAACATCATGGCCACGGTCTTTCCCGTCGCAACTCCCTCGTGTAATGTCTCTACGAGCACTGGGCGGAGCGTTGCATTTTTTTGTGTTTTTTCTTCTTCTCATTAGTCAGTGCGAATGGCGGAGCTTGTTCGCTAATACAAGAGGAGTATACTACTTCTCGTCGGCAAGTGGTCGTGCGTTATCCAATTGTGAGGACATTTGTGGGCATCATTTTGGGAATATTTTGAAGGGAAGAAAAAAAAGCAAACAACCCTCGATAGGTTGCACCTGAAAGTCAGGGTGGAGGCGGGGCCAATAGAGCCAACCCAGTATCAAAATGTCAAACAAAATGAGAATGAAGTTTGTCTGCATCGTCATCCAAGGTCATTTCAATTTGTTTATGTTGTTACGAGCGCGTTGCCGTGTAAAAAGTCTCTTTTTTGTATCTCGAGTCACTCATTTGCATTTAAAAAGATTTTGTAACCTGCAACTTTCGTACCTAGAGGCATTCGTAAGTAGAGGTAGAGCTGTATTTACTTATTTTATATCATTAGAGATACAAGTGAATTGACACAAGAGTTCGGCTCGTGCAACGCATTAACCTCGTATCTCAAGGTATTTCTTGTTGATTGATTGAAGCACGATGTTATTGTTGTTAAGGTGGCTTTGGGACGGAGGTTGTCGCGGTGAGTAGAGTTAAGAGTGGCTACATGCTAAGGGTTAATCCTGCTTTGAAAGTGGGCCACTTTTCTTCTTATGATTATTCATTCCTGGAACTGAGCCAGCAGGAATCTATTGTTTGGCTGCGTTGTGTTTGTCAGCACTTTTGTCGGGCAGCCGCTAAAAATAATGACGCCGCCGCCGCCGCCGCCGCCTTCAAAGCGGGGGGCTTCTCGGCTTTGCCGTTCGTGCCAAGAGGGCCAAATTTCAAAAAGCTCCTTAAGAAGAAGGCGTTCCAGGCTCAAACGCGGCGAGTCAGTGGCTGGCGCAAAAAAGAAAAGCCTTTTTTTATCCGCCACATCGCGGCACACTGTCGGGAGAGCTAAGCTAACTGATGACAGATGATAACCTTTGTGAAAAGATGGGACATCATCTGCAGATAGTTCCCCAAAGTCGGCTAATATCACTGTGATTCTTTCACGTCCTCCCCGATCGCATTTTCCGCGCCGACAAATCTCAAGTCAGAGAGAGGCTCACAATCAATTTCACAGTACACTTTCAGCCCGTTCGGCAGCCGGCCGGCCAGGCAAAAAAATATTTAAAGACTTACCCGGCTGGCAGGGACTCTTGCGTGCGTCTTCTACGGTTCTTTTTCCAAGTTTTTTTTGTCCTTTAGCTTGAAAACGTCTTGTATGAAATCCAAACTAGAAAAAAAAAAAGCATTCAATCATCAAAACACTAAAAGAAGTCATTCCCCCTGCTTATAAAATATTACAAGATATGAAGGTGCCAAAAGGAAATATTCGGAATCTTGATTAGCGTATTTTTTCGGAATATAAGTCGCAGCAGCCAAAGAATACACCATGAATATATTTTATGTATATATAAAAACATACATATTGGCTGCCACAGTCCTCGTTCAAATGGATTGGACGTCTACTTGTGATAAACTCTGAATAAAATCGGAATTTGTTGGATTTTGCGTCATTTTCAGAGAATCAAGTAAAAAATAAATCATGCTTTAAAAAAAAAAAATTATTTAAATATGAGTTAAGGTAACAAAATGATCCACAAGTATAATGCAAAAAATTAAAGATACACTTGCAGACTATTTTGACTCTGTTGAAACAAACCTTGAAGTCAAAAATGTAAATCACCACTAAAATAGCTCCATTGGGTGAACAACATTATTTGCCGTATCAGTTTATTTATGTAAAATACGTTATTTAAACATTAAGTTTGTGACCTTATTTTGGTGCTGCGCAACTGAAAAGAAAGAATTGGTGATTTTCCCTTTTTATAAGATTGGGTTAGGCATTCCGAGCGGATCGGAAACCAAAACAACTGCGTAAGAATTTGCACAAGTCGTACGGTGTTTGTAAGGTTTTTTGGGGGGTTTGTAAGGGGAATCATAATCATTTATAAGGGCAGTTATCGGCAGAGGTTGACAGGTATGAGATTCTCCAAATCGGGCGACTCGGAGTTACGTGCAAAAAATAAATAACTGTGATTGGCACATCCCTAGTTTGGATTTTAGCACCGAGACAAAAGTCATCTTTTGCTCTAATTCGGCGATATGCACATTCGCCCAAGTCCGAAAATGACTGTTAGCCAACGCGACTTTTTTTCCCCTTTTTTTTGCAGTCTACTTCCCATGTAATGCATTCTCCAGCCTTGGATTGAAACATAATGACCTGTAGTGAAAGCGGGGATGGAGCCGCTGAGGCGGAAGGCACACTTGCATCGTCAAGTGTACCCGTGCTAAATTCTGCATGACTTTCCCATGCCGAGGTCATTAACAGTTAATGACCTAGCTAGCAGGGAAACATGGCCAAGTTCGCCAAGGTGCCCTCTTTCTCAGTAAAAAAAAGGGGGGAAAAAAAAACATATGTTGGCTTAATGAGAGCTCATTCCGAAGGTGTGTACCTCCACCGTGATCATTAAATATCGCGGCGGATTACAAGCGTTTAATTAACCCCGTTGGCCCGGAACGAGTAAACGGCCATCAGTCGGGGCGCGTTTGCAACCGCGGGGCGCCGCGCCGTCACTTCTTCGCGCCGTCGGATGTGGCGGCGAAGGGGGGGGGGGGTAGTGGGGGTCTGGTCTAGGCCTCCGTGGAGCTCATTACGCCAGCAGACTGTTTAGACAAGCAGTTTGTGCCGCACGACAGGCCTGCTTTCTTATCTGCAAGTTAAACGCCGGCCTACAATGGCGGCTCTAATCAAGAGGACGCCGCAAAACGGCAGGTCGCGTTCCCCTCTCGGCCATTTTGTACCATTAAGCGAGGAGCCGAAACTCAATTTTCTTCACCGCTGGGGAGATTTGGCGTGCTACGCTAGCACAGCATTGCGACACTTTTGTTGGCATCCCGCCGTGGCAAAAAAAGGAAAAATGCACAAGTTTGGCTATTGCGAGGCTTCTTTGGCGCCATTTTTGTTGTGCTCCAACAAAACTTGAATTACTTTACTTTAGAAAATAACAAGGACTTCGAAATAATGACCAAAACCAAAGCTGACGGGAAGACACGGGCAAACGAGGAACGTGGCGTGGAGTAAACAAAGTGGACGATCCGACAATGACTCACGGGGTTTAAATAGACCCACAAGGGCTGATGACCCAATCACGAGCAGCTCGTTACAAGAGGAAGGGAAGCCCAGAGGGGGAGACAAGAGACAAAAAGCAAACAGACCAACCAACTAACTAAACTAACTCGAACACAATCTGAATTGGTGTAAGCTAGCAGGCTATTTGACCATCCGATAATTCCCCAATATCATAAAATGCAAACACCGGAGGAAATATGTATTTTGAGGGGGTTGCAAATGATTATGAATGAGGAAGATGCAATTGATCGGAATAGTACTTTATATTGTTGGATTAAATTGCTAAAGCATTTCAACACTAAATTGATTTTCCCATTTTCAGTAGTTCTCTCCAAACAAACAACCGTATATTTTGAAAAAAAAAATCCTAAAATTGACTTTAAAAGATTGCCCCTAATCCAATTTTTGCCATTTTTGACAGTTAGCAACGATTTTGGACGCTATCAAGCAGATCTATACTCCTTACTCGCACCCTTTGTAATGCTACGTATAGCCACGTAGCATATTGACTGAAACTTACAATGCATTATGCATCTTTTCTCCTGGCTGCATTTTTTCCCCCTCAACATCTCAATAAAACCCACCAGAGGGAATATTGCAAAATCCTTCCCCAACATTTCCCACTGTTATAAGCCATTAAAAAGCACCATTAGCAGGCAGCCGGACATTTAAAGGAAATAAAAAGGAGAGCAGGAAGAGATTGTTCACAAGTGTGCTTGCAGATGAGCGTCGCTGTGATTATCTTAGCCGCCCTTGCTCTTGAAATATTCATATTTGCGGGACCCGAGAGAGGGAAGGACGGCGAGAAACTGGGGCAGTGGGGTGAAGTGAAGCTCACCCTCATTGCTCTTCGCTACAACATTCACGTTGACAATACGCGCGCGACTGCTGCTGTAAAGAACATTCTAGAACAGGGGTGGGGAACCTTTTGGACCAAGAGAGCCACAAACAATTCATATTTTCAAATGTTGTTCCTTGTGAGCCATACTACAAATTTAAAAGTCAAAATACATACATGTAAACGAGTGCCTTTTCTTCTTTTTTTGTAATTTCACCACTTTTAAAGTGAAAAAAAAAAGAATATTTTTTAAAAGATTCTTATACTGTTGCTAATCAATGAGAGGATGCATTCCAGAAGAGTCTACTATTGCAAAAAAAAATGAAGATTAAAGCAGTTCTAGATGTAATATCTCAGTTCTGTCACCAGCGATTTCCATATTTTAGCTCACAGGTTAACAAAGAGTCAGATGCACCCATCAAAAGAGCCACATGTGGCTCCCGAGCCATAGGTTCCCTACCCCTGTTCTAGAAGGTTGGAAAAATATTCTTTACAAAAATCCCCAAATCACTATTTTGTTTCTATTCATATGTTATGTATTTTGAGCCACCTCTGCGTATAAGCTGCACCCTTAAAATGGCATTAAAATCGTCAAATTTGACAATTTCTCTCGTATAAGCCGCCCCCTGATTCCCAGGTTTCACCTCACATACTCATGGTTTTAAAAGGGAGTACAAATGTGTTATTTTGAAGTGAAAATCTTGAGAAAAATCAATATTATCAATATTTTTGAAATACTGTATCAATCGATTGCTGTTGCACATTACGATCCTATGAATTTAGTAGATTCTGCTGTAAATTGAGATTTGTTTTTGTCTTTTTAAGTGGGTAACTGTCTACCTTCCCTGAAGGTCAAAGCCCGCCCACACCGAAAGCTTATTGGATCATTTTTCCGATGAAGCCCATCACCCTCTCTGTCGCCGTGTCCAATATTTTTTGAACTAGATCTACAATGTCTTCTGTGTCTGTCTTGCTACTGCAACTAAGGAAATTTCCCGAATACGGGATTAAATCAAAACATGTAAAAAAGACTCCCGCGCAAAAGCCATAAATAATGTATCAGACAACTTGCATCATCAGGGATCCTCCTGGAAAAATGTCTTTAAAGTAATAGCCACTCTTTTAAAAAAATAATAATGGCAGAATGTGTACTTGGTTGGTACTGTAGCCACAATCTGGGTTTGTAAACCCGACAGACCACAATCTGAGGCAAACCGCTGGCTTTTACGGTGAATGTCAGCGGCACATAAACATGTTGTTTGGGGCGTCCCGTCGCCCCCGCTCGCTCGCTCGGGTGACGCGCGAGCGCCCCGCGGCGAGCGCGCCGGCCGCCAAATGGCGCTCGCCGGGTGGGCGGCGGCGAGAGCGGAATTTGGCAAATCCGTGTTTATTCACACTCCATGTTGAAGTGGTCATCGAGTGGAGAGCGAGATGGATTGTGGGGGGGGGGGGGAAGCGTGAAAATAAATAAATAAGAATAATACGCCAATGGAGCCAGACTGGCAGATTTGGCGCGCCTCCAAATTCGGATTTGTTCTGCCTTGGCGGAGCTCCGTTGTCGGCGCTGATTGAGTTTCCTGATGGAAAAATAGATTTGCTCTGTGACGCCAACGTCAAGCATTCCAGCCGGAATTAGCGGCTTTCATTGGCTCAAAGGGTTTGAAATTCAAACGCACAGAGTTGAAATAGGGTAATAAAAGAGGATTAGTTTACGTTAGTTTTTGCACGCCAGTCCAGTCCGAGTCACCCGATCTGGCGGATCTGCCTCGCCGAGTACCGAGGATTTATTCATTCGTTCATTTTCTGAAACGCTTTTGCTTACGAGGGTGCTGGAGCCCATCCCAGTTGACTCTGAGTGGGCTGCCAGCCAATCGCAGGGCACGAAGAGACAAAAAATGAATCACACTCATGGCCATAGACAATTTAGCATACAATTAATTAGCCTAGCATGCATGTTTTTGGAATATGGGAGGAAACTGGAGGACCTGGAGTAAACCCACGCAAGCCTGGGGAGAACATACCTGGGATTAGACCCACGACCCTAGAACTGCGAGCCTGACGAGATAAACACTCGGAAATTTATTTCATATCAAAACGTCGTTTTTTTCCAGTTTGAACAAAAACGTCCGACGTTAAAGCCATATAAGAGGGTTATTAATGAAAACATTTTTTTTGCAAATGAGTGGCGAGCTAATAACATTTAAATACTTGGTTCTCATCAATACCTCAAATCCAAAAGTAGTCCAATCTAATCAATCAAGCTCTCTGAATCGTGATTTTCTGGATTTATACTCTTATAAAGCATACTTTTTTTGTTTTTGCAATGTGGCCCTGGATTATTTTCATAATGCAATGCAATAAATGGATCAGGATTATTTGGTTATTTGTAGCCCTGAAGTGATAAGGGCCAAATAAGGGTTAAAAAAACCAGCATTTGTCTATATTGACAGTGTTGATATGATTAAGCGAGTGGGTAATTCCCTCCTTTTATTGCACGGCGTCAGCGTAATCCTCCCGTGACGTCCAATCGCTTTGTTCGGGTGGGCGGGCGGCATTGTCACCGAGGCGGCCCGGCGGCAGCCCGATGGCAGCCCTAATCCACGTCTGGATGATTTGGCCCGGATGTGGATTACAGCCCATCACAATTCGCCTTTTCATTGGGAACCCGTGGGAGGCTTCCAAATCAATAAAGCGGGTGTGGGCGGCCCACAAAAAACAAAACAAGCCAAAACCCCAAAACAACTAAATAAACAAACAACGCGCAGGCATTTTTCTTTGAAAAGGGGTTTGCCAATGTTAACAACCGACGCCGTGGGACGCCGGTTGGGTCTCTGGACTGAGCCTCCCTGGCGTCCCACCTTGATTAAACGCTCGACTGGGCCGCCTGGCGAAGACGAGGCCCGTCTTTTTAGTGACACGTCATTACGGCGTGTCCTTCAACGGCGCGCGCTGATCGCGGTGATGAAGCAGAAGACAGGAAGTCAAAGCGGATCATTGTTAGCGCTAAGCGCCATCGCTAATAAGTGGCTCGGCGGCGCTCGTTTGCGAGCCGGGTTTCGCCACGGACTGAAAACCTGAACGTTGGCGCCCAATCTGCGAACGTCCAATCGGCAGCTTGTTACTTATTTAATGATTTGTTTAAATGTATTATTAATGGATGATATAGCTGTTGTTGTTATTTGTGCACTTCCCTACTTGTATGTTGTTGACTAATTATATTTGACTTCTTATTTCTTACTTATTCATTTATTATTTATGACTTATTTATTTACTAATTCTTACTTGTTGATTCATTTAATGATTTATTTGTCTGTTTGTTTCTTGTTATTTTGGCGCTTTGTGGCGAAGCTTGAAATGGATCTCGTTCTACTCGTATCATGACAACAAAAGCATTCCATTCAATTTGAATTTGACGCAATTCCCGATTTTGCCGACTTTCCGCAGGTATCGCGGGAAACCCGGTGCTGTTCAACGAAAACGGCGACGCCCCCGGACGCTACGAGATCTACCAGTACCAGATCCGAAACCTGACGGCCGAGTACAAGATCATCGGCCACTGGACGGATCAACTTCACCTCAACGTGAGCCACCCCATTCAAAAGTTTCTCTCATTTCTTCTATTTGTCGCCCATCGCTCCATCGACGCCACCTCGCCCGGGCGTAAATATCCGGAGGGCCTCCTCCCCCTCCTCCCGCCACCGATCCCACGGAACGGCATGAAAGGCGATCCGTGACAGACACATTTAATAGCATCTGCGCCCGGCGGCGTCATCGACTTCTGAAGCGCCAGACGGTCGCGAAGTGACGCTCTCGTAACAGTAAACGGCATAAGAGGAACAAAACAAATGATTGTTTAGACAATATGAAGAAAAGGCCTTTGGGCGTGGGGGACAAGAGATCCCATTTGAAAGACGGCCAGCGTTTGTCTTCTGGACTTCTTAATAAACAAGCTGCCGTCCACTTGGCGTGCGTGCGTGCGGCCAGCCAAACGTTTCTGACCACGGTGGAGCCGGCCGACGCTAGCTTTTCTTAATTAAAGGCCTCTCGCACGCAACCGGACGGTTTTTAAAAGAGTGCCGACGTTTGGGTAAAAGTGGAACTATTGAAAAGATCAAATTTGAAATGATCGGGAAGGGTGGGTGCTTGCTTGTTGGCGCCTATTCACGTCGGCCCCGTTTGCTTCAGAATCGACTCAAAATCTTGGCGCCATAAGGGCTGCTAAGAATACATTCGTTCATTTTCGGAACCGCTTGTGTTTGCAAGGGTCGCGCGAGACCAACCCCAGCTAACTATGGGGACCAGGAGGTGGCGAACCACAAGGAGACCGACAACCAAACATAGGGAGGGGCAATATAGTCTTTAATTAGCTTAGCATGAATATTTTGGGAATGTGGGAGCAAAGCAGTGAACCCGGGGAAAACCCACGAGAGCCAGGATAGAACATGCAAAATCCACACAGGGCGACCGACCTGGGTTTGAACACAGTTTGTTTAGAAGTCCTGTTGTTGATATGACTTAAAAAGGGAATCAAATTGAAGGTGGATCCACAAAATTCAACACCTTGGGGAATTCATTTTTGGCACGCAAGTGACCGAAGGTACTGTCCAGAAATAGATGGGGAGATGGAGTTGATTTCCAAAACTTGGTAGGTCGAAGATATAAAATAAGAATCTAAGCTTTCTGTTGTGTTGACGACAATTCAGGTAGTCTCACCAGACTCTGGTCTCCATGTGGTCTCGGACCGTCAACTCGGTCTTGAATCCGACTGGGTCTCTGGGATTTTGGGTTTCGGCCACGTCTCGGGTCAGTTTCGGGGGTGAACGCCACCGGGGATTATAGATTTACAAATGCTAAACAATGCTTTGTGCTAGCATGAGACGAGTCGATTGGATTTACTGTTATGATCGCGCCGCGTCGTCGTGGCGCGATCGGGAATGGATTAGGACCCAGGCGCGGGAAGCAGGAGGGGAACGAGGCAGTTATCTTCAAAACAATAACTTTTAATACTCAGAACGGAAACGAAACCAAACCGGAAACAGGAACACAAGTGGTAACGTGGCTGCATGGCAATGGAATTTACGCAGTGACATCCAGGAGTTTGCAGGAGCATGCAGGACTTGCAGGATTTTGCAGGAACGATCCGACACTGATGCTAGAACTCATTCCTGTTTAAATACCAACTCAGGAAGTCATCAACAGATTGGTTGCAGCTGCTCTGCCTTGACGGCACGCCAGGGGGGACAAAACTTGCCGCTCCTGACATTTACATTGCGATTTTAGCAAAAACCACATGACCGAGTCCGACACTAATCAAAGTTTCCCTTGGCCCCGCCCTTCAGGTACGTTCCATGCAGTGGCCCGGCGCCGTCCGTCAGATCCCGTCGTCCATCTGCAGCCAGGCCTGCCGCGCCGGCGAGCGCAAAAAGATCGTGAAGGGCATCCAGTGCTGCTGGCACTGCGAGCGCTGCGACGGCTACCAGTACCAGGCGGACACCTTCACCTGCAAGATGTGCCGCTTCGACACGCGGCCCAACCAAAACCACACGGGCTGCGTCTCCATCCCCATCGTCAAGGTGGAGTGGAGCTCGCCCTGGGCGGTCATCCCCGTGCTGGTGGCGGTCCTGGGCATCCTGGCCACCCTGCTGGTGGTGGTCACCTTCGTGCGCTACAACGACACGCCCATCGTCAAGGCCTCGGGGCGGGAGCTCAGCTACGTGCTGCTGACGGGCATCTTCCTGTGCTACGCCACCACCTTCCTGATGATCTCCAGCCCGGACGTGGGCGTGTGCTCCCTGCGGCGGATCTTCCTGGGCCTGGGCATGAGCATCAGCTACGCCGCCCTGCTGACCAAAACCAACCGCATCTACCGCATCTTCGAGCAGGGCACCATGACCCTGAGCGCCCCCCGCTTCATCTCGCCGGCCTCGCAGCTCATCATCACCTTCACGCTGGCCTCGGTGCAGCTGCTCGGCGTCTGCATCTGGTTCGGCGTGGACCCCTCCAAGGCCGTGGTGGACTACCAGGACCAGAGGACCTCCAACCCGGCCATGGCCCGCGGCGTGCTCAAGTGCGACATCTCCGACCTCTCCCTCATCTGCCTGCTGGGCTACAGCATGCTGCTGATGGTCACCTGCACCGTCTACGCCATCAAGACCAGGGGGGTGCCGGAGACCTTCAACGAGGCCAAGCCCATCGGTTTCACCATGTACACCACTTGCATCATCTGGCTGGCCTTCATCCCCATCTTCTTTGGCACGTCGCAGTCCACGGAAAAGGTAGGGATGCCCTTCTTCCCGTGGCTTCCGCTGGCGAATGTCGCCCCCTGGGGAGATGCGGGCGAATTGGAAGGGTAAACTAAAGCAACTGTGAGCGACTAACATACTTTTATTTTCTCCAAAGTGCGCCTTACAAATAGATCAACATTGTATAAAATTCTCTTTGGCACAAGTAGTTGATGTATAACAACTCTATCCACTACTTCTTTTACTACAGCTCCACCTAATGGATGTATAACTCAATCCTCCACTACTACTACTACTGCTGCTGCTACTATACTGCCAACTAGTCGACACATAACAACAAACACTACTACTACTACAGCTCCATCTAATGGATCTATAACACAAGCCACTACTGCTACTACCACTACCGCTGCTACTAATACTACTACTACCACCACCACTACTGCTACTACTACTACTCCTACTATCAGTACCACTACCGCTGCTACTAATACTACTACCACCACTACTACTACCACCACTACTACTACCACCAGTACAACTACTACCACCAGTACTACTACTACTACTACCAGTACTACCACTACCACCACTACTACTGCTACTACCACTACTCCTACTACCAGTACCACTACCGCTGCTACTACCACTACCACTACTACTAATACTATTGCATCACATGCCCTCTGCCGGATTTTTATCTTCCATTAAGTCCGCGGTATTGTAACCAAAATCTATTTGATTGTGCACTTTCAATCGTTATGGATCGGTGCAAGTTTTGATCCTTTAAATGGGAATACTCTGACAAAAGCGGTTAGTGCCGCATAGTTCTGTGGTCGAGGGTTCGACCCCAGTTGGTTCTTCACCGTGTGGAATTAGCATGTTTTCCCCTTGGCTTGGCTTGCGTGGATTTTTTCCAGGTACTCCGCTTTCTTCCCACACCCCCAAAACATCCATGCTCAGGTAATTATAAGCTAAATTGCCCTTAGCCATGAATTATTGGTTGTTTGTTTCCTCATGCCCTGGGATTGGCTGGCCACCAATTCCCCCGCCTCGTGCGTGAGGTCAGCTGAGATAGACTCCGGCACCTCCCGCGACCCTCGTGAGGATAAAGCGGTTCGGAAAATGAACGAATACTCGACAATATTTAATTACAAAGTAAAAACTCGCGATTGGTGGACATTAAAACTGCTTAAAAGTGTTTTTGCGCAGTTATTAATCATCATAAAGAATACTATTGTTTTTTATTTGGGAAAATGTTGACACGCGTAGGGCGCCGGGCAAAATGAAAAGAATGAGATGCACTTTTGCACGCTCATTGTTGTTCTTTGAATGAGTAAGAAGATATTTAGCAGTGCGCCAGCGGCTCTTCTGCTCTTAGTTCCGCTCTTCCGCCCTCGTGTTTGAATAAGGCGGCTAATGTTTAATTAGGAAAATTGTTGGGATAGCAAGCTTTCTTGCCATCTTCCTCCAGTTTGATCCGCAACACTCGCGCACACGTTGATCGGCCCAATCAATACCATTGATCGCCCTTGCCCTACTTACAATCCATTGGAACCGAGAGGACTGAATGACGGTTTACAAAATGTCTTTTGTCCTCCCCATTTCAATAAAGCTATCTCAACATTCTAATCATATAAAAGGATCATTTCAACGGAGCACAAAAGAGGCGGGGGGAATACAAATCCTATTTTCAATTATGGATTGCGAAAATAAGGGTCGCAAACAAATGGTTTAAACAAAGTATCTTGCATAAATAAACCTAAACAGCAGATAAACTTGGCCACCCAATGCAATAAATTGAGCTATTTTAGTTGTGATTTGTTGGACAGATTAGTTTCAATAATGTCAATTGTTTTCTCTTTAACTGCCATAGCAAACCATTAAAAAACTGATTTTGTTTAACCCGATTCCGATCCTCCGAAACACATTGCGATAAATTCCCATTTCTGATGGGCGACACCGCTAAATGTAACGCATTTCTGAGTGCGTAATTCTCTATCACGTGGAGTTTTCTTTATCCATACAGATGACAAAACCACTATAAAATCGATTTGAGATTCCGCACTGAAAAACAAGCGAAAGCGGCGGCAGTCAAATCCCCCCCAAAACTAGTCACGTCTTCCCCCGAGTCTAAACGCGGGTGTGCCAACAGTCTACCAGTTCATTCCTCCCACCCGCCCGACACAAAGAAGCCACACATCAGAGAGAGATGCACTTCTATTCCCGAGTCAAATCAAGCCTCGTGACCTGGCCGACCGACCACGCGCACGGATCCGATTGAGCGA